>NW_006399755.1:7445685-7508025 GCF_000299155.1 Elephantulus edwardii
AGGCCTAATTAATAAATTCAAATTTTCCAATAATTGCGTTGCAGAATTATCATACCAAGGCTTATCTTTTAATTCCACAGGTAGCATTACATAAGCAGGTCTTTGCAATGACATAATAATTGAATAACTTTTATCAAATCCCGAATTTAAACAATTCATCAAGAGACATGACACATATTTAATATGATAAGAATTTCCGTGTTTTGTAATGGTTAGTCCTTGTGGTGAGCCAGCTAATATTCCATAAGGATATCCTACACAGGCTCTTATAGAGATTGGCTTTGGTGTCTTTTCCTTGGCTTTTCTTAGCAACAACATATTAGTTGCTGCAAAGAGTCTAAATAAGTCTGGATGTATTGCAGTAATATTATGAATAGGAGAATGGCTCACATAGATGGGAGACTCCCATCCAGGGGTAAACCATCTTCTTAGAGGTTCCCCCTCAATATTTGGTGTATAAAATTAACATTTTGTGTCTTGTTCAAGAAATATTTTGTATAATTAAAATCCGGACGACTAACTGAATAATCATAAAGGTAATCAGGAGTGTCCACTGGTATATGTTTTGATACCTGTTTATTTCCAAATCCACAATCAAGCCATTTAGGAGATTTAATTAAAGAATCCCAAAGGCGGTCCTTATGATATTTTTTAATACAATCGGCAATGGCATGTCCTCACTTGGCTCCACAAAACTTTCATTATAATTGTGATATCCGCGGGTCATCATTGTGAGCTCCCACACAAGTCTTTTATTAGACTTGGGTTTATTAGATTGATCTGGAGCATCAGTAAGAAAAGTCCTGTAATTAGTAAGTAGACAGCATCTGAATTTTTTAAAACAAATTCTCTAGCAATCTTCTGTGTGACCTTGGGCTTAAGTTTTTGTTAGGAAAATACATGTTTTAGGGATAAGAAGGAAAGAAATTAAACATACATTTGGGAAATGTTGGCTTACCACCTGAACTTTCACTTAACAACTAAACAAAAGATTTTAATATAATGAACTATGAGTTGAACAGACACATAACCTGAATTATCTGGAATAGTAATTTATTTTAAATATATCAAATTTTATTGCATGTTCTTTGATTTAAATCAAAGGACATCTCAAATTTTAATATTTTGAAGAATTATATAAATTCTCTATTAACTCATTTAATTTACTCTTGATTTGGAAATTGTGGTTATCAAGTCTTTGTTCTTTTCCAAAACAAAATTTTATGCATATAGGATATGTTCAGGGCACCATCCTACTTCATATCTACTAAGTCCTCTCTATCTGTACCCCTTCTTTTCTCAGAATATCAGTCACTTTAGTTTTAAATTTTCTGTCTATAACGTATCGTCTTCAGAATTTTATAAGATAATATAAATTATTTTTAACTCAGTGATATTTGTTCAAAACAACTGAAATAAATATTAATAGACCTTTAAATAGAGTAGCAGGAGAAGAGATGGTTATAAAATTGAAATGGGATTTTTGGTTCAGAAAATTTTGGAAATTATTTGTGGAGTTCAGTTATAATTTTCCAGGGAATTTGCCTTTATTTTCTCTGTGTTCCAGGTCTTGCCTGAAATTTAGAAGCCCCTTTCTTCCCCTTCCTTTCTGGTGCTATAAGTCAGTGGTGGTGATCACCTCTGAGGAAGAAAAGCCCCCTTCCACTGACCATGGAGAACACTCAGCATCTCTGCTTGATTGTGACACGGGCAGTTTTTGGATGGATCATGAAATGCTTCTAAAGTAGTCAGGCGTTAACTCTCCCAACCTTTTTATATAATAAGCATGTTACCACCAAGGTAACTTACCCAGTGGAATAAACGTCAACTTATATAGTGAAATTCTATTATTTATGCATTTCACGTACACAAATTCAACTATATCAGAGAACAGAATGTATAAGTGACAGAGAAAAATAACATTAAAACTTCATTATGGCTCAGAAAGTATGGATGAAATTGAATGAAAACGATTTATATAGGTTAAAGAATATATTTGTGGATGATTTTAAAGGCTTCACAGTCATGCTTAGCTAGCCAGGCAAGTAGTAGAGGGGGAAGGGGGAGCTGCTTTGACATTAACTGGGGATATCATTGAGAATTGTTGAGAAGTTAGATTTAAGAATTTGAGAAAGTGACAAATCCTCTACAGAGGATGAAATGATAGCAAGAAAAGTTGGAATTTTGGTAAATTTATTGTGTCCAACAAAGTGAAACATAAGGATGCTTCAATTTCTGAGTGTTCTTTATGGATTTTTCAGTGGTTATTTTTACATAATACTATTTCCTCCTTATAACCAGCCCTCTTAAGTCTGATGCTGTTCCACCAACTGGTAACTGCACCAGTTCTGATAGCATAAATTGAATAAGATATGGGTCATTTCATTAAGAAGCCAATTCTTGTTTAATAATTCCATTTTTTAAAATCTGTATAGTCCTGAGCTTCCTTCTCACAGTGGAAGTCTTTGGATTTAAAAGTCTAGATTCTATAATACATTAACTATTTTTGATATCCTAGTAATTTGTGCAATGTAAACCATTATACTTTGTTTCTAGATCCTTTTTCTATCCTACTTCATGACTACTTCTAACTAGATAATTATTACTTTGGAATTATGTAATTGCCAATATTTTTTTAAAAAACAACACAACTTTCTATATTGGTTTTTTAAAAAGGTGCTGTTTTCACTATGACAAATATGTGAAATAAATTTTTATTCTATGATTATATAGGTGAACATGATTAAAGATGATGGGACAGTTATTCATTTCAACAATCCCAAGGTCCAAGCTTCCCTCTCTGCTAACACCTTTGCAATTACTGGTCATGCAGAAGCCAAACCTATTACAGAAATGCTTCCTGGAATATTAAGCCAGCTTGGTGCTGACAGCTTAACAAGTCTTAGGAAGTTAGCTGAACAGTTCCCAAGGCAAGGTATGTATTTCCACATAGTACCTCTCTCCTCCTTAATTAAAGGCTCTACTTTAGATAGGAGCTCTGGTGGCCTAGAGAATGAGGAGTTGTGCTACCAACCTAAGGGCAAGCAGTTCAAATTTACTAGCTGCTTAGTGGAAGGAAGATGGGGCCTCTCCTCCCTTGTGACTTACAGCCTCTGGAAGGTCAGCAGTGAGTTTGGCTCCAACTCAATAGCACATAACAACAGCAATACTTTAGAAGCTCTTTGGTGGTGGTTTAAGGCCTCTGGTAATTCAAAACTACCAACCATTTCCAGAGAAAAAGCTAAAAACATTATGCTTCCATAAAAATGTATAGCTTTGAAAATATTGGGCATTTTTACTGTCTTACAGGGTCACTGTGGGTCCAATTCAAGTCAATGGCAATGGGTTAATCCTTTAAAAGATGTCTTAATCTGAAAAGATTTGCCTATATGTAAATTGTTTTTTTATAAAGTTCATTTGTATACTTGACATAATTTTGTGTTTATTTCTTTAAAGTTATGTAATGCATCCACTTCCTAAATGAATGTTGATAAATGATGATAGTTATAGAAAGGCTTCAGGCCTTTTGTTCATAGGATCACTATGAGTTGTGCTCAGCTTGATGGCAATCAACAACAACAACAATGTAGCACATAAAATATTTTTATACATTATGGTAGTTATATAGTAAATTTTAAAAACAAAAAGTACTAGGATATGCAGACCATATTTTATAGAGTTAGTTTCAATTCTGATTAGTGAATGTCAGAAAATAGTGTTATTACAGAACGGCATTTTTGTTTAACATGGTTGATTGTACTATCAAACAGTAAGTTCTGCATTTACAAGATTATTTTGGATTCGCATAGGTTTTCTAAACTCCAAAATGCTTATTTCAGTGCATATATTATATATAGAGACATTTTCTTACACTAGGAGGAGATGGAAAAAAGTTAGTAATGGTTGTAACTTAGAAAATATGGGCACTCTAACTATGATACCTTTTTGTTGAAATTCATCTGAATTATTCCATTTTGCTTATAAATTATGTAGCTTTGCTGCACATTGCAAATGTCAGACATATTTAGAGTATATCTAAAGTTTTATTGATTTTTGTTTTGTTTATTGTTGTTATGTGCCATCAGATCGCCTGCAACTCATAGCGACCCTGTGTACAACAGCCCTAAACCCTGCTCTATCCTGTTCCAATCTTATTGTCTCTGACACATCTACCATCAGTACCCCAGTCATTGAGTCAATCCAACTCATCAAGGGTCTTCCTCTCTTGCGCTGTCCCTCCACCCTCACAAGCATGATGTCCCTCTCCAAGGACTGGTCCCTCCTAACAACATGTCCAAAGTATGTCAGACGAAGCTTCAGAATCCTTGCCTCTAAGGAGCATTACTGGTTTCACCCTGTCTAGGATGAACCTGTCTATCTTCCTAACAGTCCATGGTATATTCAGTACTCTAAACCAGCACCACAGCTCAAAGGCATCAATTCCCCACTTATCATCCCTAGTCATTGTCCAGTTTTCTGATATATAACAAGTAATTGCAAAGACTATGGCCCAGATCAGGCGCACCTTAGTCTCCAGACTGACATCACTTCTGTTCGATTTTCATGTTAAGTAAGGAAAAAAATATTACTTGCATTAGAATGACATTTCCTTTTGTCTGAGTAACTATATGATAGAAGTCTGGCTCCTAACCAAAAATCAGCAGTTTAAATCCACAAGCTGCTCTAAGGGAATAAAGATGGTCACTCTCCACTCATGAATGATTTGTAGCCTGGGACACCTATGAGTTGGAACCAGCTAGTTGACTGTGACGGGTGTTTATATGAAACTTAGCAAAAAGAACAAACAATTCAAGTAGTGTGTAAAGTCTTTGTTCTCAATGATTGATATTAAAATTAACTTTTTATAGTGTTGGATAGCAAAACACCAAAACCAGAAGACATTGACGAGGAAGATGATGATGTTCCAGGTAAGTAATATTTGCTTAGTTTTAAGATTTTTAGTATTCTGTTTATCACATCTTAATTACTGCATTAGATCCCTTTTGAGCTTTCCATTGATGTGTGAATTTTAATTGATTGGCATCAGTGCAAATAGGAGCTAGTGAAAAAAAGAGTTGAAAACCTGCTCATTTAGAATTTGGAATCAGAAATAGTTACATACCAGAGGTGTGCAGTTCAAATCCACCAGTTGCTCTGCTGGAGAAGGAGGGACAATCTCTTCTTGTACCAGTCATATAATTTGACGGTACACACACACAAAAATAATAAAAATTTTTTTTTAAAAAAAGGAAATACACAGAACTCTGCTACCTCTATTTATTAAATTAGCATTTCTGTGATTTTAAATTTGCATGGTTATTATTGCTACCTTTCTGTGAGAATTGTGATTAATGTGAAAATGCTGTTTATCTAGTGTTTTGCATAGACAAATAAAAGACGAATAGTAAATATTTATTTAGGATTAATGTTTTTAAGAAGATAAATGACTCCTTGTTGGTGAAGTTTGTTTCTGTCTTTTGTCCTGTATACTTTTATATAATTAATTATTGTAGCAAAAATTTTATTTTTATTGAGGTTAGGATTTAGGAATTCCATTTACCTCTGTTTCTTTTCTTTTCTTTTTTTTTTTTAATTTGACTCATTTACTTTTTCTCTTTTTATTCCACCTCCCCTTTTCTAGATCTCGTAGAAAATTTTGATGAGGCATCAAAGAATGAAGCTAACTAAAATCTTTTTTGGTTTTTGGAAGCTGGCATGGACTAGATTTAACACATCAGCTATGTGGTTCCAAAGTTTTACAGACACGGAGAACATCATCTGTTACTAGCTCAGTAATATAAATATTTTGTATATTAATAATGCTGTTTGTTCAGCATTTTTCAGTCATTTGATTTTGCATTTTGCACTTCCTCCCAGGAGTTAATCTTTTTGTCAAAATGCGCAGTATCAGTGCAGTTTGAGGCTGTTTCTGATTCTTGTTTTTTTTGTTTTTTTTCTTGGGGAGTTACTGGTGTGTGTATGTGTATGTATGGGTGTGGGTATGTTTGTGTATACAGTGGAGAGCAAATTGGAAAACAGTTCTATTTATCCTCCCCCTTTGCCCAGTAGAAATAAAACAAATCTTTACATTTGTTACCATTTTTTTTCCCCAGTAATTCACAGAATTACTAAAAAGTGAGTATTTGAATTTCAGATTGGAAGAAAATTTACATTTGGAGGTTTTGTTTTTCATTTGCATTGTTAATCACCGTATATTTGATGCATTTCTCTGGGTTTAAAACACTTTGACTTTCCTATCAGCTTTAAGCTGGAGATAAGGAATCTAGCTTTGGTGAAGTTGTGTTAGATTCATTTACCTAGTCAGACCCAGAAAAATTCCTTAAAGTAAGTAACTTTCTCCCTGTCTTTCTAACTCTGATTTTCCTCTCCTTTTGGTTTAAAAATGGCCTAGTCGGCCTTTGGTAAGGCTCTTCCTAATCTTCCACTTAGCCTGAGAAGGTTGTTCTCTGAATAGCATTAAGTGAGTGCCTAATCTCGCTCTTTGTAAGATTTTGTTTCCTCATCCAAAGGAATAGCAGCTCATCCTCAATTTTTCCATTTCCCCTTGACTTTACAGTTTATTAGATCTCAAACTGGAATAGCTAGCATGTGCTTGCTAAATAATTTTGTGTCAGCCTTACCCTGTAGGTGTTCTTAATAGCAAGTGTAAACATACCTCTTTTTTCAGCAAGGTTGAAATTGAAAATGCCCTTTGATTCATGAAAAAACAAATAATAGACTCATCCCCTACCACAAGATGGGCATTCTGTAAAATGGTATTGGCCTTGGGGATTTCTTCAGCCACCCCCCCTACTTTTTTTTGGCCTTGGACCTACCTCTGAGTTGGATCTTAAAATTGTAGCTGCTCATAGCACTCCTCCTGCATGCTTAGAGTACTGCTTTGGGGGAAAACACTGGTAAAACACAGTATTTATTTTTCACCTCCTTTAAGATAAAGACAGACTTAGAGGTAAGTTGCATTCATTTACTCAAGTTTCCTTCTTGCTGTCTATTGAGAAAAGCTTGCATTTTGCTATTCAGCATTTGTTATAACAAATAGTTAAAATAAGACTTTAGAAAATCTTTTCTGGCCCATCATCAAACTAAATACAGCTTAACTTTGCAGCAAATCAATTTTTGTTTCAAGTTAGATATCTTTATTTGATATCTAAAGTGCAAGACTGACGACGTTACAAGAGATCTTTAGACATGAAGGCAAAGCTGTGTTTTTTTCTTCCATACACTTCATTTTTTTAAATAAATTTGTTCATTTTTTTCTGTTGTTTTATATAAACATATGGACTTAACTAAAAAAATAAAAATAACAGTACAAAGGAGGATAACATTTCCTCTTGAACTTCTTTCATTGTTGTGTATGAAGTTTCTTTCTTTTGTATTTCTTCTCTATTTCCTACCTTAAAGTGAATTTTAGAGCAGTCATTATTTTGAAATAATGTCCCTCTCATTGTCAGGTCAGTAACTACATACACCACATAGCTCAGAATTCTGTTTCTCTGACTATCCTGAAAAGGCATCTTGTGAGGCAAAAAGAGTTAGGACAATTCAGTTAGTTGGGGACATATAACAGGTAGTTAATATAGCAATTGAAAAAGGAACACTTGCCATGAAATCAGGAGACTGAATTCTAGGCTAGGTCTGACATACATTATGTGACCTTAAGCAAGACATTACTGTTCACATGAGATTTTCTAAATCGATAGTTTTTCCACTGCAGTTCTGTGTTGCATTTCATTTCTCAAAATTCTCAAGAAGGTAATTTTATTATCTTTTTAAGATATCTTTGTTTTTACCTGTATCCATACAGGTTTTTTTGTTCACACATGCACTCCTTATTTTTTCCTCTGGATCACATTTTTAGCCATCACTTAGGGAGTTCTGGATCACTTGCTTTCTATATATGTGTGCTCGCTTGCTCGCTCGATCTATCTATCGATCTATCTATCTATCTTCTGGCCTTATGTATTCCCTTATATACTGTGGACAACAACTTCAGATGATTAGCTTCTCTTGTGTGCAATTATCCACTATTTTTATTTCATATCTTCATATCTTCCCTTTTTCTGGACAAAGCATATTGAGATCCTGTCCCAGTCCCACCCCAAAACATGTTCAACCTGTGTTCAGAGTGAGTAAGTGAATGAAACTGTTTATAAATTGTCATATTCTTGGCACAAATATGTGCTATACCATTTTATTACACGCACACATGCACATATACATATGTGCTTCTGGAGACCAGAAAACATGGTTCTGTCCACTGTTAGATTTAATCCTACACTGCATTTTTAGTTCACCTGGCCAACTGTGATAGCCTTCTCTTTGGTCTTACTCATGATTTACTCCCTCCAGTACATCCTCTGTGCCAGAGCCAGACTGATCTAAAATTACAGTCTCAACACATCATAGTGCATTTCCTCCAACATACCATTTTGTTTAAAGTTTCCATTCTGTTGTATGTATTTTTATTTTAGTACTCACACGTGATTATTTTTCTATTTTCCCATCTAGATTATGGGTACCTTAATGGCAGAAGTTAGCCTATATTTTGTTCCCAACATCTAGCACTGTGCCCAAAATATAGGCTGTAATACTCCTGGCCATAAGACCTCTTATTTGACTACAGCTATTGAATACAAAGTTGTCTAATTCCTAAACAAATCAGTGAGGCAGCTATAATCCCACTTTTAAAGAAAGTGGGGGAAAATGATTTAGGAAGGTTGCCAAAAGTCTCACAAAGCAATTGATCAGAGAACCAGGATTCTAATTTGGCTCTATTAAATTCTAGAATACTTTTCACCCCATGGTGCTCAACAAGTATTTATTGAAAGGAAAATTATGTGCCATCTAGAAGCCATCATCAGATTCCTGTGTATAGGAAACCCCCAACTTAAAAACATCTGTAATGAAAAAAATAAAAATTAAAAAAAACCCATCTGTAATTATGAACGAGCCTCTATAAAGCCTATTACAGGTGGTTCCTGGGTTACAAACAAGATCCCTTCCGGATTGTTTTTAAGTGGGATTTATAGGTTTGTTGGGAAGGGTGCATATGGTTCTCAATGCAGCTTTACATTACTGCAAGAAAAAATCTGAAGCCTTGTCAGTGATGATTCACTCACATGTGCCAAGTAAGTGAACATGATTGTGATGAAGAATTTGTTATGAGTAGATGCTGGTTCAGTTGTTTCAAAATGAAAACAAGTTTGCATATAATTAAGTGGCAAATAAGATTTATTAGTAAATCAAGTACTTTTAACGTAGGGATTACTGGTATATAAAAATTCAAGGTCCATAATAACAGACAAGGGGGTAGAGCATTTGACTGCATTATAACAAATGGATTGCTTTTTTTTCCATTGTCACCATCTTTTTTTTTAATCCAGTTCATAACTAAGCATAGAGCACTATGTTGTTGTTGTTGTTGTTGTTGTTATATGCTGTCAAGTCGCTTGCGACTCATAGTGACCCTGCGTACAACAGCCCTAAACTCTGCTCTGTCCTCTGCCAATCGCATGTCTCTGACATTCTGATCCTGATTACCCCAGTCACTGAATCAATCCACCTCATAGAGGGCCTTCCCCTCCTACGCTGTCCCTCCACACTACCAAGCATGATGTCCCTCTCCAAGGACCGGTCGGTCCCTCCTTACATGTCCAAAGTATGTTAGACGGAGCCTCAGAATCCTTCCCTCAAAGGAGCTGCCCAGTTGAACCCTGTTTGTTTTCCTAGCAGTCCATGGTACCCTCAATACTCTTCTCCAGCACCACAACTCAAAGGCATCAACCTCCTTCTATCCTCCTTAGTCACTGTCCAACTCTGATGCATAACAAGTGTAGCAAAGACCATGGCCTGTATCAGATGCACCTTAGTCAGTACTTTGGATAGGTCCCTAACAGCAGACTTTCCCATGGCAATGCGCCTTTTAATTTCCTGGCTACTGGTGCCAAGAGTGTTGACTGTGGAGCCAAGCAAACTAAAGCTGTGAACAATCTCAATCTCTTCACCATCCATCCTGATGCTGCCAATTGGTCCAGTGGTGAGAATCTTTGTCTTCTTGACATTGAGCCTCAATCCATATTGGAGGCTTCAGTCTTTGACCCTCTGCAGCAAGAACTTCATGTCCTCTTGAGTTTCCACAAGCAGGGTTGTATCATCTGCATATCACAGATTGTTGCTAGGTCTTCCACCAATCTTGACCCCACATTTCTCCTCATAGAGCCCAGCCTCCTGGATGATCTGTTCTGCATGCAGGTTGAAAAAGTATGGAGACAGGACACATCCCTAGCATACACCCTTCCCAATTTTGAACCATGCAGTGTTTCCTTGCTCTGTTCTGACAACTGCCTCTTGGTCCAGGTGTAGGTTTCTCATTAGCACGATCAAGTGTTCTGGGATTCCCATTCTTCTCAGAGTCAGCCACCGTTTGTTATGAGCACTATAGAATATAGCACTATGTTGTTGTTGTTATTGTTATGTGCCATCAAGTCGTTTGCGACTCATAACGACCCTGTGTACAACAGCCCTAAACCCTGCTCTATCCTGTGCCAGTCACACTGCCTCTGACACACCCATCCTGATTACCCCAGTCACCGAATCAATCCATCTCATAGAGGGTCTTCCCCTCTTGCGCTGTCCCTCCACCCTCCCAAGCATGATGTCCCTCTCCAAGGACCTGTCCCTCCTTGCAACATGCCCAGAGTATGTCAGACCAAGCCCCAGAATCCTTGTCTCCAAGGAGTTGCTTGGTTTAATCCTCTCCAGGATGAATCTGTTTGTTTTCTTGGCAGTCCATGGTACATTCAATACTGTTCTCCTGTCCTCCCTAGTCATTGTCCAACTCTCTGATGCATAACAAGTGATTGCTCAATGTCAAGAAGACAAAGATTCTCACCACTGGACCAATCGGTAGCATCAGGATGGATGGCGAAGAGATTGAGATTGTTCACAGCTTCAGTTTGCTCAGCTCCACGGTCAACAGTCTTGGTACCAGCAGTCAGGAAATCAAAAAACGTATTGCGATGGGAAAGTCTGCTGTTAGGGACCTCTCTAAAGTACTCAAGAGCAACGGTGTCTCTCTGGAGACTAGGTGCACCTGATACAGGCCATGGTCTTTGCAATCACTTGTTATGCATCAGAGAGCACTATAGTAGAGCTAAAAATGTAAACAAGTCCCTAACCCACATCAAAACCATATGTATTGTTATGTGAAAGATGTTTTAGTGTTTCTATGTGTTTAATACTCTTTGTGCATGCTAAGGCAGTATATATACTAAGCACAGAAACCTGGAATCTTATACACAGTTGGAATGTTATGTGCCATTGAGTTGCTTGCCAACTCATAGCGACCCTGTGTACAACAGCTCTGAATCCTGCTCTATCCTGTTCCAATCTTACTGTCTCTGACCCATTACCCCAGTCACTGAATCAGTCCGTCTCATCAAAGGTCTTCCCCTCTTGTGCTGTCCCTCCATCCTCCCATGCCTGATGCCCCTCTCCAAGTATGTCAGGCAAAGCTTCAGAATTCTTGCTGCCAAGGGCATAGCTTCCAGCATCACAGGAGCATAGTACAAAGACCTGACAGATAAGGGAAGATGTGGTAAAGCTGTACTGAAGAATTATGAGTGCCTCCATAAGACAAAAAAGAAATTATAATGTGTAAAAACCTAGAGTTAGAAAACAAGAAAGAAATAGCCTGCTTAATATTTCTCAAGCTGAACTGAAGAACAAATTCAAGTCTTAAATTGCAATAGTGAAGAATTCTCAGGGCAAAATATTGAATTATTCAGTAAGCACCAAAAGAAAATGGAAGAAATACACAGAAGCACTGTACCAAAAGAATTGGTTAACATTCAAGGAAGAATTGGAAGAGCTAACAGTGAAAAGAAGGATGAATAGAAATAACCATAAAGAGAAGGGGGGGAGAGATACAAGAGAACAGCTGGTAATACAGGGTGATTATTGAAAGTCAGTGTCAAAATGTCTGTGAGTGGTTGAATACAAATCTGCTCTGTAAACTTTTACTCAAATTGCAACAGTGGTATTGAAAGAAGTACACACTGCACTGGAGGCACTGGTGACAGCAGAATTAACACAATACTATTTGAAATATGTCCACAATTAGACACAGTACTAGAGATGCTTTCTGTCTATCCCACAAAAATGTAGAAGGCAGCCTCCTGGCCAACCAACAAGGAGAGAGCTATATTTGTTCCCAATCCAAAGAAATGATCCAACAGAAAATACAGAAATAGAATATCATTAATATGAAGCACAAGTAAAATCTTGTTGAAAATCATTTAAAAACTTTTGGAACAGTACGATGACAGAGGACTCCCAGAAATTCCAGCTGGCTTCAGAAAATGACATGGAATATTGGATATCCTTGCTTATGTCAGGTGACTGAAAGCAGAGAATACCACAAAGATGATTACTCCGCGATATATGCAAACATGTTCAACTGTAGATCAAAATACTAGATAACGTGAAAAATGGGAATTTCAGAACATTTCATTGTACTCATGTAGCAGTTGCTGTAATTCAAATGAAAAAGGAATACCATATGATTATAAAATTAGTAAAAGTGTGTCAGCATTGTATTTTTCATCATACTTATTTGTATGCTGAGCAAATGAAGCTGGGCTATATCAAGGACTATGCAGCATTAGAATTAGAGGAAGACTAATTATAACCTGTGATAGGCAGGTAACATACCTTCCTAGCTGAAGGTGAGGTGGACTCATTGATGAAGGCTAAGTCTTAAGTATGGATTATACTTCAACACAAAGAAAACAGTAATTCTTAAAACTGGACCAGTAAGCAACATTCTGATAAATAGAGTCCACAATCAACACCCATGAAAGTAGCATTCAAGAAATCAGTGGTCTTTGGACTGATCGGTTTTAAACTGATTCTTTAAAGTGTTAGAGAACAAAGATGTCATTTGAGAACCAAGATGTATCTGATCCAAGTCATGATATTTTTAATCATCTTAAATGTATACATCCATGCTGAAAGCTGTAGTCTTTGATCCTCTGCAACAGGTGCTTCAAGTCCTCCTCATTTTGAGCAAGCAAACTTGTGTCATCTGTATACCAAAAGTTAGTAATGCATTTTCCTCCAGTCTTGATGCCACATTCTTCAGAGTCCAGCTTCTCAAATAATTTCCTCAGCATACAAATTGAATATGCAAGGTGAAAGGATAAACCTGGATGCATGCCTTTCTTAATTTTAAACCAGATAGGGTTCCCGTGCTCTGTTCACACAACTGCTTCTTGGTCTAGTTTTAAGTTTTGCATGAGCAAAATTGAGTGTCCTGAGATTCTCATTCTTCTCAAGGTTAGCCAATAAATTTATTATGATCCAGCCTTCAGTATGGATTTCATCTGAGTGTCAAGAATACAAAAATTCTTACCACTGGACAACATAGGCAATATCATGATGTTGTTATGTGCCATCAAGTCGTTTGCGACTCATAGCGACCCTTTGTACAACAGCCCTAAACTGCTCTGTCCTGTGCCAATCGCACTGTCTCTGACACTCCCATCCTGATTAACCCAGTCACTGAATTAATCCACCTCATAAGAGGGCCTTCCCCTCCTGCGCTGTCCCTCCACCCTCCCAAGCATGATGTCCTTCTCCAAGGACCGGTCTCTCCTTACAACATGTCCAAAGTATGTTAGACGGAGCCTCAGAATCCTTGCCTCCAAAGAGCCACCCGGTTTAACCCTTTCAAGGATGAATCTTTTCTTGGCAGTCCATGGTACTCTCAATACTCTTCTCCAGCACCACAGCTCAAAGGCATCAATTCTCCTTCTATCCTCTCTGGTCATTGTCCAACTCTCTGATGCATAACAGGTGATTGCAAAGACCATGGCCTGTATCAGATGCACCTTAGTCTCCAGAGAGACACCATTGTTCTTCAGTTCTTTGGAGAGGTCCCTAACAGCAGACTTTCCCATGGCAATGCGCCTTTTAATTTCCTGGCTACTGGTGCCAAGACTGTTGACTGTGGAGCCAAGCAAACTAAAGCTGTGAACCATCTCAATCTCTTCACCATCCATCCTGATGCTGCCAACTAGTCCAGTGGTGAGAATCTTTATCTTCTTGACATTGAGCCTCTATCCATATTGGAAGCTGCAGTCCTTGACCCTCTGCAGCAGGTGCTTCAAGTCCTCTTCAGTTTCAGCAAGCAGGGTTGTGTCATCTGCGTATCACAGATCTTCCACCAATCTTGACCCCACATTTCTCCTCATAGAGCCCAGCCTCCTGGATGATCTGTTCTGCATACAGGTTGAAAAGGTATGGATATAGGACACATCCGTGGCATACGCCCTTCCCAGTTTTGAACCATGCAGTGTTACCTTGCTCTGTTCTGACGACTGCCTCCTGGTCCTTGTATAGGTTTCGCATTAGCATAATCAAGTGTTCTGGGATTCCTATTCTTCTCAGAGTCACCCACAGTTTGTTATGATCCACACAGTCAAAGGCTTTTGCATAGTCAATGAAACACAGACATTCCTCTGGTATTCCCTGCTTTCAGATAAGATCCATCTAAAATCAGCTACAATATCCCTAGTACCATAAGCCCTTTTAAACCCACCCTGAACTTCTGGCAGTTCTCTGCTGATGTGCTCTTCCAGTCGTTTTTGGATAATCTTCAGTAGAATCTTGCTTGTGTGTGAAATCAATGAGATTGTTCTATAGTTTCCACACTCTGCTGGGTCACCTTTCTTTGGGATGGGAACAAATATAGATCTCTTCCAGTCAGTTGGCCAAATGGTTGTTCTCCAGATTTCTTGGCACAACTTGGTGAGCACGTCCAGGGCAGCATCTGTTAGCTGACATATGTCAGTTGGTATATCATCTATTCTTACTTGGATCCACAATCAATACACTTGGCACCAGCAGTCAAGACATCAGGAGATGTATTGCACTAGGAAAATCTGCAGTCAAAGAGCTCTCCAAATTACTGAAGATCAGGGATGTCAGTTTGAGGACTAAGGTTTGCCTGATTCAGACCATGGCCATGGTCTTTTTAGTCACTTGCTATGAATCTCAGAGCTGTACAATTAATAAGGATGACAGAAGCAGAACTGATGGCTGTGAGTTTGAGTACTGGGTATCTAGTGGACAGCCAAAAGAACAACCAGGTTTTGGAGAAGGTGCAGCCAGAGTGATGCTTGGAGGCAAAGATAATACAGATTCATCTTACATACTCTGAACATGTTATACTAGGAGAGGCTATTCTTGGGAGAAGGACATTGTGCTTCTTGTGAAAGGAAGATTCTCAGTCAAATGGATTGATACTAATGGCAGCAGTGGATTCAAAATTGTTAGAGATGAGGATGGTACAGCATAAGACAGGGTTCAGATCTGTTGTTCATAGAGTCAAGACTACAGGATGATACCTAACAAGAACACCAAATGTGTGTGCATAGAAGGCTGCATCCTTTCTCAATACCTATTCAATCTGTATGCAGAATAAATCTTTCAAGAAGATGGATTATATATATATGAAGAATGTGGCATCAGGAAGACACATCAACAATCTGTGTTATCTAGATGACACAGCCTTGTCTGCTGAAAGTAAAAAGGACTTGAAATGCATGCTGCAGAGGATCAAAGATGACAGCCTTCAGTATGAGTTACATCCTAACATCGGGAAAACAAATTCTCACCACAGTCCAAAAGAAAGAGAAGAGAGAAACTGTCAGTTACTTCATCTTGCTTGGATCCACAATCAACACCATTGGCACCAATAGCCAGGAAATTAAAAGAGATACTGCTTTGGGAATGTCTGCTGTCAGGGACCTCTCCAAAGTGCTGAAGAGCAAAATACCAGTTTGGAGACTAAGGGGCATCTGATCCAAATCATGATCTCTTCAGTTGTGCATCTGAAAGTTAGACAGTGAAAAAGTATGAGAGAAGTGATGCCTTTGAAGTATAGTATTAGAGAAGAGTGCTGAATATCCTATGGACTGCCAAAAGGATAAAAAAGTATGTCTTGGGAATAGTATAACCATAGTGCTCCTTGAAGGCTAGGATGGTGAAATTCTGAATCACATACTTTGGGCATGTTGTTAGGAAAGGTAAGACCTTAGAAAAAGGACATTATTTTTTGAAAGATGGAGGTCAGCACAGGAGGGAAAAACCCTTAAAGGGACATACTGTCACGGTGACTTTTAAGTGTGGGCTTAATTGTGTCAGAGATGAATGAGAATGGCACAGGATAGGGTCTGGGTCAGAATTCTTGTACATAGGGTCGCTATGAGTCATCAACTTGATGACTCTTAAGCACAACATATGAATGCCAACTCTGGACAATAAGGAAGACCAAAGGAAAATTGGTATCTTTTTAGTTAAGTTGTTAGCAAAGAACATTGAATATACCATGGACTTCCAGAAGGACAAGCAGCTCTCTCTTGGAAGTAGTACATACAGAATGCTCCTTAGCCACAAGGATTGTATGACTTCATTTCACATGCTTTAGGCATTTGTTCAAGAAAGGCTAGATCCTGGAAAAGAACATTATGCTTTTGCTTGAAGGTCAGTAATAAAAAAGGATGATCCTCAAGCTAAATTTACATGATGTTTATTACAAAAGGCTCAAACATACGAACAGTGTTTAGGGTTGTGCAGGACCAGAGAGTGTTTTGTTCTGTTGCATATAGGCTGACTAGAGTCTAAAGGGAGCTCTGGTGCAGTCTATAAAGAGTTGCACTGCCAAAGCTCCTTCTCTGATTGTTTGGATCAACCAGCCACTCCATGGGGAAAAAATAGGCAGTCTCTGAAGCTGTAATTTACAGCTTCAGAAACCTGATAGAGGGGTAAGCTATGAGTTGGTTCCAATTAAACATCAATAAGACAGAAATTACTCTGAACCAATCTGATGACACTTAACCATAATCTACTGTGTCTACTGTTAACCAGAAGCCTTCCTGATAATATAAACAGTAAAACGAAACATTCTGTGTATTATATCCATACATAAGAACCATATTTTCAACCACAATTAAAAATATATTTTGTAGAAAGTACAAACTTTTTGTGCCTAAATCAACAGCTCTACAAATTTCATTTTGTTTATAATAATCCTTACACTGTATTAATTTAAATAAATCTTTAAAAACCTGATAAATTTAAATTGATTGGCAACTACAGCTGCTTACTTTAATGTACTATATAAAGAGAGTCACCTTTTTCTTGAAATGGCATTACTTTTTTCTGCTTATGAGTATTTTCCACATCACTAGTGGCTCTTCATATGGGTCCTGTGGTGATATTCAAAATTTACAGTGTTGTACTTGTTGTTGTTATGTGCCATCAAGTTGCCTGCAACTCATAACGACCATATGTACAACAGTCCTAAACTCTCTTCTCTGTCCTGTGCCAATCTTATTGTCTCTGACACACCCACCCCCATTTACCCCTGTCATTAAGTCAATCCATCTCTTTGAGGGCCTGTCCGTCCATCCTCCAGACACAATGGAAACTTTGTGAGAATGAAATATTATTGCCATATATAATATCCTGGAGCAACCAACTCAAGTAGAGATGATTAGCATCTTAGGGCACTTAAAAAATATTGGCGTGGTGACTTGCTTCCTTGTTCTCCATTTTGAGACCAAGGAACCTTATCCGGGAGCTCCCTTGAAGAAAGCTTCACGCTTTCTCTCTTTTTCTCATCCCTTCCTTGAGTCCTTGGCTTTAGGTCTATATTTGACTCAATGGCACCTAAAAACAATGTGGGGGGAAAAATGCACACTTAATAAACTTCAACAAATGGAAAATTAAAAAAATATCTGCTTGTAAGTGGACCCGCACATTTCAAATTCAGGTTGCTCAAATGGTGAATGAACTTTGAAAACAAACTCTTGAAAGCAGCAAGAGAAAAGAAAATCATCACATAGAAAGCATACTAAATAAAACTCAACAGCTGCCTTCTCATCAGAAACCATGGAGATCACCAAGCAGTAGGCTAACATTTAAAGGATTGAAAGGAGAAAAAGAAAAAAACCAAAAACCCTCAACCAGGAACAGGAATGGAATTGCACTGCCAATGCAAAGGTACACCAAAGGAATCCCCAGCTGCTCCGCAGGAGAAAGATGGGTACTCTCCTCCCCTGCAATTTACTGCCTCTAAAAACCCACTGGAGGGTCAGCGCAGCAACAAAAATGAAGGGGATTCGGTAAGTTTAGGTGGAGGAGGGAAGAAGGGAAAGGGAAAGCAACCATCCCCTCTGGCTAAGAGGCTATTTCTGGGCAGGAAGATACCTTTTGAAAATCTGAGTCCAGCAGAAACTGCCTCAGTCTGGGTGCCTGCCCTCAACATCTAAAACGAAGAGGTGCTATCTATGATCTAGTACGTATCTTGGATCTTTACTCACCTCTCGGATAAAAAGGTCTAACCTGTGGACCTCAACCCCAACCTTCTGCAGGACTAAAAGACACACTGTACTAAACTAGACACCTTGCCTATACCCCAATAGCAGTAGCAAGAACACCAGTTAAGTGCTCATTGCCACCTCCACAAAGGTCCTGTCTTTTTGCTTCCCCATTGTATTTCTTGGGGTCCCCCCACTTTTTTTTTTCTACCTTCTATTTTTTTTCTTTCCCTTGCCTTTATTTTTCTTTTCTCTCTTTTCTGATACTCCTTCCTGCCTTCTTTGTGTTCTTTCAGTTTTAGGTTTCCTTTATTGTCTAATGTTGTTTTGAGTTTTGTGTTGTTTCCCTCTTTCTGTGTCTCACCTGCCAATAGGCAGAAAAAACAGCCACAGAACCCAGATACACACACACTCACACTCTCTCTCTCTCTTTCCCTGCACCTTCAACAACTGAGCAACAATAAAGAAAACATTTGATCTAAGATAGTGTAACAGACCTACTCAGGCTGCCAGAAAAAACATCCACAGAACCCAGACACACAAACAAACACACACTCTCCCTGCACCTTCAACAACTGAGCAACAATAAGGAAAACATTTGATCTAAGACAGTATTAACAAACCTACTCAGGCTGCCCTCAACTGCTCTACATGAACAGAACTGGGAACTACACACACCTCCTCCTCTATAACAGGAATTGAAATAGTCGGAATTGGCAAACTAGCAAGCTGCACAGCTCTATCAAATATATAATTTAAAAATAATACAGAAGACAGCGCCACCAAAATATCTCAGGTGCAACAGGTAACTTTAAATCAGTGGAAAAAAAAAAAAGGAATTCCTGATAAATTGTAACTTCCTGATAAATAATTCAAAAGAATTATAGTTAAATGTCTTCTCCTAGTTGAGAAAATGTTTGAGGAAACCATAGGTAAAATCAAAGAAAAAATAAACTCTGAAAGAATTCACTAAAGTATAACAAGATAAAAAAAAATAGATAAAATTGTTTGTGTTGGGTGCCATTGAGTACAGCTCATGGTGACTCTGAACAGCCAACCTGACTCTAACTCTACCCTGGGTCATCCTCATTATCTCCAGCACCCTCAAGTCCATTGCTAAAGTCACTGTGTCAGTCTATCTCATTGGGGGGGGGTCTTCTCTTTCAATGGCCCTCCACCTTTCCAAGCATGATGTCCCTTTTCAAGGAATAGCCTCACCTCGTTACATGTCCAAAGTAGAAAAGATGGCTTTGCCATCCTTGCCTCCAAGGAGCTCTCTGGCTGCACCTTCTCCAAGATGTATCTGTTCTTTTGGCAGGCCATGGGATATTCAGTACTCTTCTTAAGCACCACATCTCAAAGGCATCAATTCTTCTGTCACTGTTATTCATTGTCCAGCTCTCTAATGCATAGCAGGTGATTGAGAAGACTATCACATGAATCAGATGAATGACAGTCTTCAAACCGACATCATTGCTCTTCAGAATTTTGGAGGGGTCCCTGACAACATACTTGCCCAATATAATACGTCTCCTGATTTACTGACTGCTGGTACCAAGGCTGTTGATTATTGATTCAAAGAAGATGAAATCATTAACAGCTTCAATCCTTTCTCCATCTATCATAATGTTGACTATTGGTCCTGTGGTGAGGACCTTTGTTTTCTTGATGTTGATATGTCATTCATACTGAAGGCTGGATTACAGCCTTGATCTTTCAAAAAATGTCTATGAATGATTGCATTTTTTTAAAAAAACTGTGCTTTTCATATCCTCTTTTAGCAAGCAAAGCTGTCACCTATGTAATGCAGGTTACTGATGAGTCTATCTCCAATCCTGATGCCACATTCTTCTCCATAGAGTTCAGCTTCATGAATTTTTGCTTAGCATACAGAGTATGGAGAAAGAATACAATCCTGACATACATAACTCCTGATTTTAAACCATGCAGTGTTCCCGTGCTTAGTTTGGGTAACAGCTTCTTTGCGTAGGTATAGATTTCATACTGGAACAATTAAGTGTTCTAGGATTCCCATGCTTTTCAATGTTAGGTATAATTTGTTAAGGTAAGTAAAAACCAGCACATTGGAATTCAGAATATTAAAACTAAATTTCACGTATAGATGAAATATTTCAGATATAAAAGACATAAGAGCAGAAATGGGATAAAGAATTAGTGAAATGGAGTCTGCTAGAGGAACAGTCAGATAAAACAAGAAAGGAAAATGGAAAAAGCATAAGAATTGAAATTCTAGAACAAGAAGAGATTAAAAAACAACAAAAACCACAAACAACCCCTCCCCAACTCTACAGTGGAAATCATTGAAGACTTGCTAGAAGAAAACTTCCCCATATTAGAAATTATACATTTCTAAAATGCATAATTATGCATTCCTAAGACCCCAAACAAGATGTTCTTGTTCATTGCCTTTGAGTAGGAACCAACTCATAGCTGATCTTTCAGTGAGTTTTTAGAGGAGGAGATGCCCATCTTTCTCCCGCAGAGCAGCTCCTGGATTCACACCAAGTGCCTTTGGGTTGGCAGTGCAATTCCTTACCCACTAGGCCACCAGAACTCCCTCCAAACAGGATAGACATCACCCCCTCCCCCCAAAAAAACCTACCAAAACCTAATCAGATTTTTCTAAATTAAAGACAGCATCTCAAGAAATAGAAGAGTTACCTACATAGGAGAACTAGTAAGGCTAAAATCCAATTTCTCAAGCCACAAAGCAAGAAGGCAAATAGCTGAAATATATAAAACTCTGAAAGGAAAACCAAAATTGCCTACTAAAAAATATACACCCAGCAAAATTGTTCCTCAAATATGATGGTTAAATTAGGACATTTCCAAATGAGTCAAAACTAAGAGAATTTGTGTGCGTGTGTGGGGCAAATGTTTTTAATTTCTGTGAAGATTTACAAATCATACTTTTTTTAAAAAAATACAATCATTCATAGACATTTTTCGGTCTTCCTTACAAGAAATACTAAAGACATTTTGGGGGCAGAAAACCAGCAACAACAGATAATAACCTGAAATTAATCTATATTACAATAACATCCAGACACTGACACTGACCTAGACATAGAAATACACAAAGTAAAATAAACTTTAAAAACTAAGAATAGGGAGTCCAGAGGTATCAGTCCATAAATGAGGACAACTACAATGCAAAAAGAAGGAATAATTAATATGGTTATAGAACTTGAAAATGGAGAGGGAGTCAAGAAAATTTAAACTCAGGAATTAGTAGTAAGTTATAGAGCATTGTCCAAGAAAATAAACCTCATCAGAATTGAGAAGAGGAAAACTTAGTAAACAGTAGCAATGAATGAAATGATAAGAAAAGCCATAAACAAAAGGAACTCATCACAAAAAAAGTGGATGGAACAAAAAATCAGCAATGAGAGCATCAAAATGGTAGCAATTAACCTGTATCTAGGGAGTTCTGGTGGCCTAATGACAAGAAGCTGCGCTTTGATCCCTGAAGGCATGCTGTTCGAGTCCACCAGCTGCTCTGAAGGAGTGGGATGAGCATCTCCTCCCACATGATTAACTACCTCTGAAAACCCATGGGAGGATCAGCTATGGGTCAGTTCTGGTTCAATGGGACAGAACACAACCACCTCCCTAATTACACTTGAGCATGAACAGATTAAATGCACCAGTCAAGAGAAAAAGAGCAGAATGAATAAGAAAACATGACTCACCAATCTGCTGTTACAACAGAACCAAAGACTAAAAATTTAAGGATTGACATAAAAACAAAACAAACAAACAAACAAAAAACCTTAAATAAGTAGCACTCAATCAAGAACCAGAGTGGCAATATGAATTTCCAGTAAAAAGAAACAACCAAAACCAACATCCAAGTGTAAGAGATAAGGGCGTTAGATAATGATTAAAAGTTCAGTTGAAGACATAACTAGAATTTATATCCACACACCCAAGGTATAAACAAAACTTTAACAGACTTAAGAGAGAAATAGACAATTCCATAATAATATAAGACAACTACATTACATTCGATGGACTGAATTATTAGAAATTCAATAAAACCACAGAAGAAATAAGCAATATAATTAGCCAACTTGATCTGCTAGACATCTATAGAACACTCTGCCCAACAAAACATAATATACTTCCTGCTCCAGGGCACATAGAACATTCTTCAGAATAGACCATGTGTGAAGTCACAAGTCTCAGCACAGCAAAAACCTTTGAGAAAATACAAAGCATCTTCTCAGTTCACCATGCTATAAAATTGGAAAGCAACAACAGGAAGCTCAGGGAGAAAAATACATGGAAACGTATTAACACTTTGCTTGAATGCTACTTGATAATCGAAGAAATTTTTAATTTCTTGAAACAAATGGGAATGAAAACACAAAAGATCAAAAGCTTTGGGTCTGCAAAAGCAGTACTCCAAGGTAATTTTCTAGCAGTAAATACGTCAAAAAAAGAAGAAAAAGCCAAAGTCAACAGTTAGCATCTCCAGAAATTAGAAAAAGCTCATCAAGCAAAGCCTACAGATGCTAGAAGAAAGGAAGTAATAAAGATTATTGTTGTTATGTGCTATGTGGTCAGAACTGACTCATAGCTGCCCCTCCAGGGGATTCTTAGAGGCAGTAAGTGTCATGGGAGGAAATTGCCAATCTTTCTCCTGAGGATGCACCTGGTGGATAAGAATCATGTGACTTGGGACCGGTAAAGCAACTCCTTACCCACTAGGCTACCAAAGCTGCCTACAATAGAAATAAGTAAAACAGAAAAGCAAGAGAAATTCTAAGACTACAAGTTGGTTCTTTGAAAAGATTAATAAAATCAGCAAGCCTTTGGTGAATCTTCAAGGGGGAAAAAGAGAAGACACAAATGACATAAATAAGGAATGAAACAGGTGATGTCACAACAGAAGCAACTTAAATAAAAGGATAATAAAAATATGATGAAGAATCAAGTAAATAGTTGCACTGCCAGCTCAGTCAAATCCACCATGGTTGCTGCTCTGTGAGATAAAGATGGGCAAGTTTTCCTATGTGATTTACTTTCTCAGAAACCTCCTGGAGGATTAACTATGAATCAGTTTTGACTCAACAGTAATGAGTTTCATTTTGAGGAACTGGCAAATTTTTTAGAAATTTACTGTCTACCTAACCTAAGACAGGCAGAAAAAGAAAATTTCAACAAACCTATTACAAAAGAAGATATTGACTAGGTCTTACAACATTCTTGACCCAAAAAATCTTAGTCTAATAATAATTATTTAAAAAAAATTCTTGGCCTAGGTGGCTTCACAATTGAATTCTACCAATCACAGAGGAGCAGACACCAATTCTACTAAAGAGATTTCAGAATATGGAAAAATACGGAGTACTCTCAAATTCATTCTATGAAGAAAGCATAATCCTGTTACCAAACACACCACTGAAACAAAAAAATGACAGATAAGTATCACACACGAGCATAGATGCAGAAATTCTCAACAAAATCCTAGCCAATAGAATCCAACATTATATTTAAAAAAATCATTATGATCAAGTGCCATTCATACTAGGTGTGCAAAGATGGTTCAATAAAAGGACAACATTAAGTATAATCCACCACATAAATAAGATCCATAAGATCATATCAAGTGTTTCAGAAAAAAAATTTAAACACTATTTCCTGACTAAAATGTTCAACAAAATATCAAAGAAAGGAAATTCCTCTATAATTAGAAGCTAATACAAATCCAGCTGCCAACATTCCTCTCAAGGGAAAGATACTGAAGACATTGTTCTCATGAATGGGAACCAGACAAGGATACCTTAATCACCTCTCCTATTCAACATTGCTTTGGAAGTCCTAGCTAGAGCAATAAGGTAAGAAAGGAAACAAAAGGCATCTAAACTGGCAGAGAGGAAATAAAACTAGCTTTATTATGATTCAACATATAGAAAATCCCAAAGACTCAAGAGAACTGTTATGTGCCATCCAGCTAACTGGCCGATAGTGACCCTCTGATCCATACCTCGCTCTATCCTGCACCACCCTCACGATCTCTGTAAGGCTCAAATCCACTGTGGTAATCATTCTGTCAACTCTCTTCACTGAGGATCTTCCTCTTTTTTTCTGACCCGCCACTTTTCCCAGGATGATGTCTTTTTCCAAGGACTGGCCCCTCCTGACAACATACCTAAAGTATGAGAGATTAGTCTCACCATCCTGCCTCTAAGGGGTACTCTGGTTGCACTCACCCAAGCAGATTTGCTTGTTCTTCTTTCTGGCCGTCTGTGGTATATTCAGTACTCTTCTCCAACACCATTCCTTATTTACTGTCCAACTTTTAGATACATGTTGTTGTCGTTATGTGCCATCAAGTCGCTTGTGTCTCATAACAACCATAGTGTACAACAGCCCTGAACCCTTCTCTATCCTGTGCCAATTTTATTGTGTCTGACACATCTACCCTCATTACCCCAGTTACTGATTTAATCCATCTCATCAAGGATCTTCCACTCTCGTGCTGTCCCTCCACACTACCAAACATGATGTCCCTTTTCAAAGACTGGTCTCTCCTTGCAACATGCCTGGAGTATGTCAGATGAAGCTTCAGAATCCTTGCCTCCAAGGGGCAGCCTGGTTTTACCCTCTCTAGGATGAACCTGTTTGTTCTCCTGGCAATCCATAGTATATTCAATACTCTTATCCAGCACCACATCTCAAAGGCATCAATTCTCTTACTATCATCCCTAGTTATTGTCCAACTTTCTAATGCATAGCAAGTAATTGTGAAGACTGTGGCTTGGATCAAGCACACCTTAGTCTCCAGACTGACATCATTGCTCTCCAGTACTCTGGAGAGGTCCCTGACAGTGGACTTTCTCAATGAAATTTGTCTTTTGACTTCTGGCTGCTGGTACCAATAGTGTTGATTGTTGAGCCAAGCAAACTAAAGCTATTAACAATCTCAGTCTCTTAACCATCTATCAATCTTCCCAGTGGTGAGAATCTTTGTATTCTTGATGTTGAGCTTCAATCCATTTTGAACTCTGCAATTCTTGACCTTCTGCAGCAAGCACTTCAGGTCCTCCTCAGTTTCAAAACACAGGGTTGTGTCATCTGCATAACACAGGTTGTTGATGAGTCTTCCTCCAATCCTGATGGCACATTCCTCCTCACAGAGCCCAGGCTCCAGGATGATCTGCGTATAAACTGGAAAAGTATGGAGATAGGACACATCCCTGGTGTACACCCTTTCTGATTTTGAACCTTGTAGCATTTCCTTGCTCTGTTCTGATGACAGCCTCCTGGTCCAGGGATGGGTTTCACATAAGCACAGTAGGTAACAATTTAAAATACTATATCATGGATCAAGCACAATTTAGTCTTTAAATTGACATTCTTGCTTATTGAAACTTTGGAGAGGTCCTCGACAACAGACTTCCCATTGCAATGGCTCTTGTCATTTCTAGAGTACTCTTTTTAAAAATTATGTGTGTGTGTGTGTGTACACCATCAAATCGGATCTGACTAATGCAGTAGGAGATTGTCCCTCCTTCTCCATCAGAGCATCTGGTGGATTCAAACCATGCACCTCTGGGATTTCAGTACATCTTCTTGCCTATATGTCACCAGATCTCGCTTCTAGAGTACTCTTATTGTGGGTGTTAGTTGTAAATCCAAATAATATGAAATCAGTGACAACTTCAAAGACTGAAGTTGTCAAAGAAGAAAATTACTGAATCTAATTCAGCAAAGTGGCAGTGAACAAGATCAATATAAAAAAAATTAAATCAGTGGAATTCTTCTACAGAAACAAATAGAAATCTTAAAAAGAAATAATGAAAATTCACAAATTCTTTACAAATGATTAGATAAATAATGCCATTAAAATATGAAATGTCTATGCATATATCTAATCAAAGATACAAAACACCTATACAAAGAAAACTACAAGACATTACTACAAGAAACCCAAACATGGCTACAAAAATGGAAGAATATATCATGCTCACGGATTGCTGGGCTTGTTGTGAAATTGTCAATACTTCAAAAGTCCATCTGAAGACATCATAAAATCTCAATTAAAATACTATCATAATTTTTCAAACAAATAAAAAATTTTCAAACAGAGGAAAAGATAATGACCAACTTCATTTGGAAAGGAAAGAGATTTTATACAAACAAAGTTATAATGAAGACAGAAAACAATTAGGAAGACACACTTCCTGATCTTAAAACAGAACACTGTAATCAAAACAGCCCGGTGCTTGTACAAGGTCATATACATAGGTAATAGAATAGAAATGAGAACTCAGAAATAAATCTCAACACTTATGGGTGGCTGATCTTTGCTAAAGTGATGAATTCCATTAAATGGAGTAGGGGGAGCATTTTTAACAAATAGTACTGGCAAAACTGGGTATCTATTTACAGACAGTTTAAACAAGATCTATGTTTTTAAGTGCTAGTGAGTTAACTTTAACACACAGCAAACCTAGAACAACAAATTAAAACCTTGTGCCATCTTCACAATCTCTGCCAGGCTCAGGGCCATTGTTGCAATCACTTATCAATCCATTTCATTGAAAGCCTGTCTTTCTCTCTCTCTCTCTCTCTCTCTCTCTCTCTCCCTCCCTCCCTCCCTCCTTTCCCTTCTTCCTTCCCTTCCCTCCTTCCCTCCCTTCCTTCCTTCCTTCCTTCCTTCCTTCCTTCCTTCCTTCCTTCCTTCCTTCCTTCCTTCCTTCCTCCTCCTCCTTGTTCTTCTTTCTCTCTCTCTTTCTCAAACTCTCTATTTTTCCAAGTATGATGTCTTTTTCCAAGGACTGGCCCCTCCTCAACATGTCTAGACTATGTGAGACCTTGCCTCTAAGGAGAATGTTGAATCTGTCCAAGACAGATTTGTTTGTTCTTTTGACAGTCCATGGTATATTTAGTGTTCTTCACCAAGAAGTCAAAGGTGTTAACTTTGGCTTTTCTTATTCATTGTCCCATTTCCACATGATTATGGAGCAACTGAAAAGGCCATGGTTTTTGTCAAGTGCACCTCACTCTTTAAACATATACAAAACCTGCAGTCCCAGAGGTAGGCAGTTTGAATCCAGCAGATGCTCTGCTGAAGAAGGAGTGGCAATCTCCTCCTGTACCAGTCAGATCTGATTTGACAGTACACAAACACAAAATAATAAAATAAAAAGTTAAACATATACAAAATGGAACAAGGGCCCATGTGAAAAACATAAAATATAAATGTTATAAAAGAAAAAACGTGGGGGAAAAACTGGGGCCCACCTATTGCCTAAATAGACAAATATAACTTAAAAACTCACAGTCAACAGAGAATAAACTTTCTAATTGGAAACTTCTAAAAATTTAATCCTTGTGTGCTTAAAAGCTTTTCCCAAGAGAGTAACAAGAATACGTACAGACTGGGAAAACATATTTAGCAATGATACATCTGACAGGGACTTATCTTTAAAGTCCAGAGAAAACATCAGTACTTCCACAAGAAAAAGACAACACAATTACAAAATGGGCAGGAAGCATGAAAAGAAGAGTGTTAGATAGCCAAAACATGAAGAACTGTTCAAGATTAATAGCTATATTAATAGAGCTGTATATCAGTAATACAAATCAAGAAGCTCTGGTGGCCTAGTGACAAGAAGCTTCACTGCAATCCCCAAGGCAGTTGAAATCCACCAGCTGCTCCTCATGAGAAGGATGGGCAATCTCCTCCTGTGTGACTGACTTCTTGACTGCCTCTGAAAACCCACCAGAGGGTCAGGTTTGGGTTGGTTTCCACTAGATGTTACACAACAACAATACAAATTAAAAAAACAGTTATTGTCACTGTCACAAATTTAATGTTCATTGTCGTCCCCACAGACCAAAGACGTAAAGAATGTGAGTAATACTATTAACAGCCAGACTTGGCAGAAATAGACATGTAAAGAACACTATAGCTGACAATAGCAGAGTACACATTCTGGCAACAATAACAAAATTCAGTAGGGCAGCAAATTATGGAGAGCATGTAGAGAGGCTGGAACTCCCATAAACTGTTGGAGGGAATGTAAAATGGTGCAAGTACTTTGGAAAGCAGTTTGGTGCCTTCTTTGGAAATCTGAAATAGAAATACCATTTGATCCAGCAATCCCACTATTAGGTGACATGAACAAGATATATGCATACACATGTTCATTGCAGCATTATTTGCAATAGGAAAGAGATGGAAATAACCCAAGTGTCCATCAACAAACAAATAGATAAAGTATTTCATTCATACAATGAAATTCTATGGCATACTGAAAAAAGCAAAGAATTTTATAAATACATAATGCAGATGCATCTAGATAGAGTTCATTATACTGAGTACAATATCCAATCACAAAGGGCAAGTATTATAAAAGATCATTATCATAAAAGCCTAAAGTAAGTTTCTACATAGAATGAAGGATTATTGGATGATCACCAGAGATGGGGATGGAGAGGGGAATGAAAAATTAATAAATAGATAATATGTGAGTGAAAGGAAAGACAATATAAAATAAGGAAATGGTCAGCACAATGTCACTGTCACAGTGACAATGAATGACAAAGGAAGGTATAGCAAGATTAATGGAAATCAGAATTATAGTGAGAAAATGGAGAAAGTGCAATCACACTGTAAATATTTCATTCATGTTAGAGAACAAAATGTGTTATGAATTATTGAACATTTCCTTTGTAAAACTTCACTCAAGTTCCAGTAAAAATTATTAAAATAGAAAATAAATTTTTAAAATTTTGTTAAAATATAGAATTTCCAGATAAAAAGAGGAAATCTTGTTCAAATGGAATTTTAGCTAAATAACATTTTTTGACGTGTTCAATAGTCTTTTTTTTTATTCACCTTATGTTTCACACAATCGTTTCCATACATTGTGTCATATAAAATTAATCACCATTGATCTATTACACTGTATTTTCAGATCCCCACTGGGTCTTTCCTAATTCCTTCACCCACCTCACTCCATCCACCATGCTCTGTGACACAATGATATGCACCCCCACACCTCAGACCCTCTCTCCCCTCTCCTCTATGGAGTTTTATACACATCTTACTAGCTATCCTTAAAACAACATTTTTTTTTAGTGTAAGTATACACACACAGAGGACATGCATTCCTTTGTAACCAAATTGATATTATCAAATCAGAATGTCACAAATTTCCAGTGTTAATTGTAGCCCCATGGCAACCACTGAAAAGAACTTTAAAATACAGAGAAAAGGAATGAAGAAGAGAGGTTCAGTATACATTTTCAACAAAATTTTTTACAAGCAGTAATAGCGAAACCAGGCTGCTCCCTGGAGGTAAGGATTCTGAAGCTTCGTCTGACATACTTTGGACATGTTGCAAGGCAAGACTAGTTCTTGGAGAGGGATGTCATGCTGGTAGGGTGGAGGGACAGTGATAGGAAGACTTTCAATGAGATGGATTGATTCAGTGACTGGGTATGTCAGAGACAGTGAGATTGGCACAGGATAGCGTAGGGGATAGGGCTGTTGTACACAGGGCCGCTATGAGTTGCAAGCGACTCGACAGCACATAACAACAATGGAAGAATTTAACAACAAAACCATACAAAATATGTTTATATGGCAGAAGTAAATCCTTTTAAGTAATGACTTTAAATCAAAATGGATTACACACTTAGTCAAAGGCAGATATTAGCTGTTGTTGGTATGTGTCATCAAGTTGCTTGCGACTCATAGCTACCCTATGTAGAACAGCCCTTAACTCTCTGTCCTGTGCCAATAGTACTGTCTCCAATACACCCATCCCGATTACCCCAGTCACTGAATCAATCCACCTCATAGAGGGCCTTCCCTTTTAAATAAAAATGGATTACACTCTTAGTCAAAGGCAGATATTGGTAGATTTGATAATTTTTTTTACAAAATCTCTGTCTATATGCTGCTTATAAGAATCTTAATTTAGAGGTACTTCAAACAAGAAGTTGACAGTAAATTGATGGGAAAAAAATTAACCAAAAGCAATCTGGGTTTTTTTATTATTATTAATAATATTATTATCAGACAACACACTTTAAAAACATAAAAACTGGGAGCTCTGGTGGCCTAGTGGCAAGAAGCTGCACTGCAATCCAAGAAGTATGTGGTTCAAATCCACTAGATGCTCTACTGGAGAAGGAGGGGCAATCTCCTCCTGTACCAGTCAGATCTGATGTGATGGTACACACAAAAAAATAATAAAAACATAAAAACAGAAGACAAACTACATAATATTTTAATTAAAAGTTTCATATAACACAATAGTTAAAAATATGTACATAACAATAAAGCTCCCAAATATGAGCAAAAATTTACAGATCTAAAAGGAGAAATACACAATTCAACACACAATTTTCAATATAGGATAGGGGAAAAAAACCTAGATTAATAAGTGAAGTGGAGGTTTTTAGTAACATCAACCAATGAGAGATGGTAGAAACACATATAAAGAAGTATTCAACAACAGCAGAGTATACATTCATGTGTATAAATACACATGAAATATTTGCTAACATAGAATACCTTAGGCCACAATGCAAGTGAAATTTGCAGTGTAGTGGGTCTGTTGCTATGAATTTCTGTTGCTTAAATTGGCTTTCCTAGACCATTCTTTCACTCACTTCCTTAACTCTGTCTGACCTGCAAGCATGCTAACCTGATTCTGCTGCCTCAACTCTGCCTGGTGTGACCCGGCTTACATCATCAATAGCTGCATGAGTTCCAGACCACGAGCAACATAACAGCAATGCATCCTCAGTATAGGAGAGGCAGACCAACACAGGAGCAGCAGTGTTACTTGTTGATTTAGCCAAAGCTTGCTGGAAGAGACAAGTAGTTGTCTGAACTGAGAAGCACAGCAATATTGGTCTGATTTGGGACTATTGCTAATTTATTTGGTGGTATCTGACTTGGAACTGCTATGCCATGGAACCAGACCCAGAGATCCTCACTGAAGTTTGCTGGAGGACTGATGGACTCTATAGTTATTGTATATTGTATAGTGCTTATTGGTACTCTGACTTGTGGCCTATTGACTTCCCTAATAAACTCCACATTGTTACCACTGGACCGATAGACAGTGTCATGATGGATGGAGAGGAGATTGAGACTGTCAATAGCTTCAACTTGCTTAGATCCAAAGTTAACACCCTTGGTACCAGCAGTCAGGAAATAAGGAGATGTATTGCACTGAAAAAATCTGCCGTTAGGAAGACCCTCAACCAGGAAAATGGACACAGTGACTGCTACAATGGGCTTTTGTGTATCAGGAAGTGTAAGAATGGTGCAGGATAGAACAGGCTTCAGATCTTTTGTTCATAGGGTCACTATGAGTCATGTTCGACTCAATGAGGCCTAACAACAATAACAACAAAAAGAAACTCCACAATCAAAACCCACAATAGGGTGGCATTTTTACCTTCTCCACAAGGGATCACTTGGTGTCCCTCTCAGACCATGCTATAGAGGCCTGTTCATAAAACAACAACAAAATCCCCTCCCCCCCCACAAAAACCCCAAAAACCCACAAAAAACCACCCACCCCACAATAGTAAGAATGGTTCTGCAAAGTTTGTGTGGTCACTAAAGCATATTTCAGACCCAATTACTAGTAAAATTGATATTGGAATTAGTGAAAATTGATGCAGGACTGTGGGAGACCATATCTGACTTTGTAGTTTTGAACTGTGGATGTTGTTGATGCGACAGACCCCATCCACTTTGTGGTACCTGTGGTAATTAGAGGTCAGACTCATCCATTCCCATGTTGTCCTTGCACCCATTACAAAATTATATAAACTGTCTTTTCCAGTCACAGCAGACTGAAACTAGAAATCAATAACAGAAGGAAAAAGATAATTGACAATTATGTGGAAATTAACAATTGTAAAACAACCTAGTAAGGATGAAATCAAAAGGAAAATAATAAAATATCTTGAGGCAAATGAAAATGAAAATTCAACATACCTAGATTTATGGAATGCAGCGAAAGCAGTAATAAGAGACATTTTTAGGTGTAGACACTGAAAGAGAAAATCACAAATCAATAACCTAATATTATAGCTTACTAAACTAGAAGATCAAGAGCAAACTAAACCTAAAGCTAGCTGAAGGGAGAAAATAATAAAGATTGGCACAGAGATAAACAAAATAGAAAAATAGGGAGAATCAATACAACCAGAATTGTTACTTGGAAAGATTATTTTTTAAAAAAATCAATCTTTGGCTAGGCTAACAAAAAAAAAGAATCAAATCAATAAAATAAAAAAATGAAGGCAGAAACATAAATACAAAAGAAACATATAAAGGATTAAGATATTATGAACAATTTAATGACAGTATATTTGACAAACCTAGAGGAAAAGGAATTGTCTGCAAGGAGGAAGGTTAGAAAAGGACTCAGTGTGATCATTTTTGAGAACTTCCCATAAAGATAAATTCCTAGAAATTAAAACTTCCAAAACTGCCTTAAGAAGAGAACATCTCAATAAACCTATAACAAAGAACTTAAAGCAATAATTAAGAGCCTTACAACAAGAAAAGTCCAGAACCAGATCACTTTACGAATTCTACAAAATATGTACAGAGGAATTAACACTTAAACTCCTTTTTAAAAAGATAAAAAGAAGAGAACCCTGCTTAATTGGTATAAAGTCAGCATTACTTTTATACCAAAACCTGAAAAGAGTAAAACAAGAAAACTACAGACTAATATCCCTTAAATGAAAAAAAAAATTCAGCAAAATACTAGCAAACCAAATTTAACAGCATATTAAAAAGATTATACCCCATGCTCAAGTGAGATTAATCCTAGGAATGCAAAGATGGTTCAACAAATGAAAATCAATCATAATACATAGCATTAAAAGAACAAAGGAAAAGAACCACATGACTATCTAAATTGATGTAGAAAATGCATTTAGCAAAATGCAACACCCTCAAAGCATATACAAAAATGGATCAAAAGCATAAATATAAGAGCTAAAACTCTGATTATCTTAGAAGAAAAGTTTGGAAAAAGACTTCATGATCATCGTTGTGGCAACAGATTCTTATTAAGGCATAGAAAGTACGGACAGTAATGCACATCCAAAAACTTCTCCAACAGGGTAAAAAGGGAAGCCACCGACTGGGAAAATGTATTTGGTAATGACATATTAGATAAATAAATAAGAATTTATAAAATACTTGAGCACAACAACAAGATAAAGGTAATAATCCAATAGAAAAATGGGCACAGGATATGAACAGACACTTCAATGAAGAAGACGTTCAGATGGCTAACAAGCACATGAAGAAATGTTCAAAATCCCTAGCTCTAAGAGAGAGACACATTAAAATAACTCTGAGATATCATCTTACCTCAGACAGAATAGCAAAATTTAAGAGAACAGCAAGCAACAAATGCTGGCAAGGTTGTGGAGAAACTGGAACCCTATTCACTGTTGGTGGGAGTGTAACATGGTGCAACCAAATAGAGATACCATTTGACCCAGCAATTCCACTACTGGGAATATACCCCAAAGAGACCATAACTGACATCCAAGCAGATATATGCATACCCATGTTTACTGCAGCTTTGTTCACAATAGCAAGGAGTTGGAAACAACCTAAGTGCCCATCAACAAATGAATGGATAGAGAAGCTGTGGTATATTCACACAATGGAATACTATGGTGCATTGAAGAACAAGGAACTCATGCAATATTATTCAAAATGGGTGACTGTGGAGGACATTATGCTGAGTGAAATATCTCAGTCACAAAAGGACAAATACTGCATAGTGCCACTGTTGTAAAACAGGACTGACATCGGGGTTGGGGGGAGATTGAGAAAGATGGGTTAAATAACGTATGCTGCATTGAAACAGATGAGGGAGAATACTGTTTAAAAGGGATATGTGATTAGGTATTTTTGTCATGATGGGAGTCCAGAACGAAGGCTGCATAGTGGAGTGGATCTGTGGGGAAGGGATTGTAAAACAATGAAAGCAGTTTTCTTTTACTTTTCCAAGAGGGTAGTGTACTAGGGGGGAGTGTTGGGAGGGGAGAAAAGTGCAACAATGAATGAATGGAAATCCAAAGTCTCTGTAAATTTTCATTGAAATGAATAATAAAAATTTTTTAAAAATAAATTAAAAAGTTACTATAAAATGGGAAAAGAGTGGATAGATAATGAACACTGCATTGAAACAGATTAGGGGAAGAAGTGTCTGAAAGGATTATATGATTAGGCGTTATATGTATGACAACAATTTGGAAAAATGGGTGCATTGTGGGTTAGGCTGAGTGGGGGAAGAGATGTGGAGGAAGAAAATGTGCAACAAAGGAAAATATTTTTTTAAAAAGATGATCAACAAAAAGAAAAAAAAATGCTACTATCAATAAAGTGAAAAGACAAACCACAGAATGGGAGAAGGTATTTTGCAGACTATATACTTGATGCACAATAACCTGCATTATGCAGATGACACAATCTTCATTGCTGAAAGTGAGGAAGACTTGAAGCACTTGCTGTGGAAGATCAAGGAATGCAGCCTTTGGTGTGGAATGCATCTCAATATCAAGAAAACAAAGATTCTTACTGTTGGACCAATAGGCAGTGTCATTATGAATGGAAAGGAGACTGAAACTGTCAAAAGTGTCATCTTGCTTGGATCCACAATTAACACCCTTGGTATGACCAGTCAGGAAATACGAAGACACATCACACTGGGAAAATTTGCAGTTAGGGACCTCTCCAGATTATTGAAAACTGATGTCAGTTTGAGGACTAAGGTGCGTCTGATTCAGGCCCTAGTCTTTTTCATTACTTGCTATGCATTTGAGAGCTGAATAATGAATAAGGATGACAAGGAAAGAATTGACGCCTTTGAGCTGTGGTGTTGGAGAAGAGCACTGAACATCCCATGGATGGCCAAGAGAACAAATAGATAACTCTTAGAAAGGGTGCAGCCAGAGTACTTTTTGGAGGCAAGAATGATGAGGCTTCACATCTCTTCCTTTGGGCATGTTGCTAGGATGGGCTATTCCTTGGAGAAAGGCATGATGCTGGGAAGGGTGGAGGGTCCGCAAAGGAGAGGGAGAGCTTCAACTAGGTGGATTGACAGAGTGACTGCCGCAATGGACTCTAGTGTGTCAGAAAGTGTGAGGATGGCACAGGATAGGACAGGGTCGTAGTCAACTAGACAGCAACCAACAACAAGGAGTTGCATACATAGAGTAATATTGAGTGATAACAGAGTTGGTTATTTTTATGAGGTGATTTAAAATTCAAAACTAAAATGAAGTGGTGGTTGAATAACATTGTAAATACACTGAATGTCACTGAGTTTTGCACTATAAGATGACTAATTTTAGGGAGCTGTGGTGGCCTAGAGGAAAGAAGCTGTACTGCAGTCCCAGAGGTGTGCAGTTCGAATCCACCAGATGCTCTGCTGGAAAAGGAGGGACCATCTCCTCCTGTACCAGTCAGGTATGATTTGATGGTACACACACAAAAAACAATTTTTTAAAAAAATATGACTAATTTTATGTTATGTGATTTCATCTCAATCTAGTATGTGAATTTAGGCTTTTACTCTGAGAAACCCAGATTCCACAGAACCCAGAGTTGAGGCTGAATTTGTGGGAGGAGAATCTTGAATTCCAAAAAGATTAACTCACTTTTCATTTAGAAATATACTTTTGTAAAGGGATAATTTATTCTTAGAATGCTAAATTCTTTTTCGTTTTCCTAGAAAGCACAGTAAGTCTAGAGACCTGAGAGATAAGATGAGAACATTTAGGTACAATGGATTACCTTTCAACTACATACTCAAAATTATGAATATAGGCATCTTTTAAAAATTTTTTTATTTTTTTAATATAGGCATCTTTATATTAGGATGAAAAACTACTTAAAGAATCATCTGGAAGTTTTCAAATATATGCAGACTTGGCTTCATGGTGATTTTGCCTGTGGAATGATAAATTCCATTGTGTTTTTAATTCTGTCACTGAGCACACAGGTCCCATGATCAAAACTCAAGACTCTAGTAATAACACTATATGTTCTATTATGACATCTCCATGTTCTGTTTGACAAATTCTAAGTTTTACTAAATGAATTCAAAGTTCTTCTAGAATCTAGAGAGCATGACTTCTGGAACCAGACCTGTTAGACACTGTTTCTGAGCTTCTTAGGTCTGTGACCTTTGGAAAGCTATTTGGCATCTCTATGACCCAGTTTCTCCACATGTTAATGAAATAGAAATAACAACAATAAAAACTGAAATACATTGCTGTCCAGTTGATCCTGACTCATGATGATGTCATGTGTAACAGAATAGAACCATTGCATACTATTTGGTGCAGTCCATTATGAATTGCACTGCCAATTGAGAGGTCATTGTCTTGAATCTGCCAGCTGTTTCTCTGGACAATATCCTCCCATAAAGATTTACAGCATCAAAAACCTGAAGGGGACTCACTATGACTCAGAATTATTCTAGAACAGTGAGTTTTAATCTTTAGAAAAGTGGAACACTAATAATTTCTTCTGCAGTGCTACTGATGAGTTCAGACCACCAAGCTTAGCTTAGCAGTTAAGAGGAAACTATTTGCATCAGCCAGGAATATGTAAAATAGGGCGTGGAAATAAGTATACTCAACTCACAGGGACTGTGTGTATATGCATGCACTATATGCAATAAAAGTTTATATATGAGTCATCTATGACTTGACGGCACTGAACAACAACAACAACGAGAGAGCGCTGTGTGCCTAGTGGATAGAAAGTTACGCTACCAAGCCAAAGGTGGGTGATTTTAATCTGCGGCCCTCAGGTCTGGTTTTAATTGCTTTTGGTCAAACATTCGTCTATGTGGTTTAACACTGGTCAGTCCATTTGCTGAACAGAGGTAACTCATGGTTGCTGTGATGCTAAACACTATGACACTGATGTGTCAAACGAGATAATGGTTACCCATAGTAGACAGTGTTTGGTGGAGCTCCCCAATTAAAAACAAGCTTGGAAGCAGGAGTGGCATCCACTTTCTTTTTTTAAAAAATTTTATTAGTTTTAATGAACATTTACAGAGATTTTGGGTTTTCATTCATTCATTGTTGCACTGGCATCCACTTTCGAAATAGCTTGTCTCTGGAAATTATGAACTTGGAGAAACGATGAAAGTTATACAAGAGTTCAGGTCTTTCATTCATAGAGTTGCTAAGTTGTCTACGACTCAATGGCAATTAGTAACAACAACAATAAATGTTAGTCATTATCATCATTAATATTGATGATTGACCCTAATATTAATCCAGTATGTAAGAGTCCCATTTTTAAATTTCATAATTCAGGATTATATTTTCAGATTTCACAAAGACAGCTAAAGATTCTCAAGTAGAACTCATAATTATGTTCTCTAGACCTCAGATTCTATACTAGTATTTCAGGGGAAGCATCCATACATCAATGTTTCTGTATTGTTCATAGAGTTTTCAGAGTCCTGCTACTTTAGAATTCTATAGTCAATCCTTCTTCCTAGTCTGTCTTAATCTGGGAGCTCTACAAAAACCGGTCTACCATGGGTGACCTCTCTGGCATTTGGCACACTGGTGGCACTGCCTTTAGCATCACAGCACCCACAAGTTACCTCAGTACAGGAAACTGACAGACAAGCATTGTACTACCTAGAATAATGATAAACAAGCAAGAATACAGATGCACAAGGAACAAAGTAATTAGCAGTATGCTGACCATTTCCCCAATTCAGCAAACTGGGAGGTCTCACAGTTTAGGAGTCACCAAGTCTAAATCCCAGATACTAGCTCTAGGGAAAGTTTTCTCCTTTTGGCAGATCTCGAGGAAGGTCCTTTTCCCTGAGCTTCTGTTCCTGGACCATCTTCTCATGGCTTAGTATCTCTGCAGTTCCTTCTGAAGTACATGTCTGACACAGCGGGATAATGTCCCAGGTTAGGGAAAAGTCTCAGCTGGATCTTGTATGCTGATTCTCCTCATTTGGCCTCCTTTAAGCCCAGGAACTGAAACGTCTGGAATACTAAGGTACACCTGATTCAGATGATAAGTCTTTTCAATCACTTGTTATGAGGGACAATGAATAAGGATGACAAATGAAGAACTGATTCCTTTGAGTTGTGGTATTGGAGAAGAGTACTGAATATCCTCCCATGGACTGCCAAAAGAACAAGCAAATATGTCTTGGAAAAGGTGTAGCCATAGTGCACCTTGGATCTAAGATGGCAAAACTTCATTTAGCATAGTTTGAGTCTGTTGCTAGGAGAGGCTTTTCCATGGAGAAGAACATCACGTTAGGAAAGGTGGAGAAATGGTGAAAAAGAGGAAAATGCTCAACCAAGTGGACTGACAACAGTGACTCTAGTAATGGACTCGAGTGTGTCAGAGATTGTGAGGTTAGCACAGAATAGGATAAGGGTCAGTTCTGTTGTTCATGGGGTCACTATGACTTGTACTCAACTCAATGTCACCTAACAACAACATTCACATATCAACATTATATTATTGGAACTTACAGTGTTGGGTTTTGTTGTTGTTGTTATGTGCTGTCAGGTAACCTGCAACTTATAGCAACCCTACATACAATAGCTCTGAAGCCTGAACTATCCTGAGCCAGTCTCACTGATTCCAATATATCTATCCCCATTGTCTTGGTCACGGTATCAATCCATTTCATCCTTGGTCTTCCTCTCCCGTGCTGTCCTGCCACCCTTCCGAGCATGATGACCCTCTCCAAGGATTAGTCCCTCCTGGCTACATGCCTAAAGTATGTAAGAGGAAGCTCCAAAATCCTAACCTCCAAGGAGAAATTTGGTTTCACTCTCTCCAAGACAGACCTATTTGTTTTCTTAGTGGTTCATAGTATGTTGAAGACTCTTCTCCACCACTACAATGCAAAGCCATTCTTCTTCTTTCATCCTTAGTCATTCATTATCCATTTTTTCTGATGCACAGCAAGTAATTGCAAAGACCATGGACTGGATCAGGTGCAACATAGTCTCTACATTGACCTCGTTGCTACTCAGTACTCTAGAAAGGCCCTTGACAGTAGATTTTCCCAATGCAATTAATTTTTTTTTATTTTCTATCTGCTGGTGCCAAGAGTGTTGATTGTGTAGCCAAGCAAGCTGTAACTGATAACCACCTTAATCTCTTCTCCATCTATCATGGTGTTGCCAATTGCCTCAGTGGTGAGAATCTTTGTCTTCTTGATGTTGAGCTTCAATCTATATTGAAGACCACCTCTGCAGCAGCAAGTGCTTCAGGTCCTCCTCAGTTTCAGAAAGCAAGGTTGTCTCATTTGCCTAAAAGGTTGTTGATGACTCTTCTCCAATCCTGATGTCACATTCCTCCTTATAAAGCCCAGCCTCCTGAATTTTATGTTCTGCATATAGATTGAAAAGGTGTGGAGACAGTATGCATCCCTGAAGCATTCTTTTCCTGATTTTGAACCATACAGTGTTTTCCTGCTCTGGTCTGAGCACTGCTTCTTGTCCAGGTGTAGGTTTTGTAAGTACACTCAAATGTTCTGGGATTCCCATTTTCCTCAAGGTTAGCTACAATTTGTTGTGATCCTCACAGTCATCATATGCTTTGCATAGTCTTGGAAACACAGATAGATGTCCTTTTGGTAATCTTTGCTTTCTGCCAAGATCCATCTGATATTGGCAATAATGTCTCTAATGCCATGACCTCTTTTAAACCCAGCTTTTATTTCCAGTAGTTCTCTATAAATGTACTGTTTCAGTCATTTCTGAAAAATCTTCAGTAGTATTTTGCTTGTGTGTGATATGAGTGATATTGTATGATAATTTCCATACTCTATTGGGTCACCTTTTTTTTTGAAAGGGAATAGCCAGCCTAAAAAAAAAAACTATATTCTTGGGTTCTAGTTTAGAAACTTCTTCCTTGAAATGGAGATTCCAGTATTGGACCTAAAAATTTAATTTCATAACCTGTGAACTTACTATTAAATTTTTAGGTTGCAAACTCAAAATAACTCACACTTTTCTCCCTTCTCCCATACACTTACATATATAAAATGCAAATTTTTAGCCAATGAGTTGAAGCTCCTAAAATAACATTTCAGGCACTTTCAAAGAATAAAGCAAGAAATTTAGAAGGAAAATCACAGTCTTTATTGAAACCTTGAAATTGCCTTTCTTGAATCAGAGAATCATTTGCTCTGCTATGCTGGAAATGACTAACTAAAGTGTAATGGTGTCACACTGATCATCAAAAATAACATCTCAAGATCTACCTTGAAGTAAAAACTGTGAATCATAGGATACTATCTCTACACATGTGCAAGGAAGATTTGTTGATAGAATTATTATTCAAATATATACACCAACCACTAAAACCAAAGATGAAGAAATTGAAGATTTCTAATCCCAGAACATTTGATTATGCTAATACGAAACTTATACTTGGACCAAGAGGCAGTTGTCAGAACAGAGCAAGGAGACACTACATGGTTCAAAATCAAGAAGGGGGTCCATCAGGGATGTATTCTGTCTCCATACCTTTTCAATCTGTATGCAGAACAGATCATCCGAGACACTGGGCTATACGAAGAGGAACGTGGCATCAGGATTGGTGGAAGAATCATCAACAACCTGCGTTATGCAGATGACACAACCCTGCTTGCTGAAACTGAGGAGAACCTGAAGCGCTTGCTGTAGAAGATCAATGACTACAGCCTCCTATATGGACTGAAGCTCAACATCAAGAAAACAAAGATTCTAACCACTGGGCCAATTGGCAGCATCAGTGCGGTGGTGAAGAAATTGAGATAGTTAACAGTTTTAGTTTACTTGGCTCTGTGGTCAACACTCTTGGTAACAGCAGCCAGGAAATCAGGAGACGAATTGCATTGGGAAAGTCGGCTGTGAGGGACCTCTCAAGAGTACTGAAGAGCAACGATGTCAGGCTGGAGACTAAGGTGCGCCTGATCCGGGCTATAGTCTTCGCAATTATGTGCTATGCATTAGAGAGTTGGACAGTGAATAGGGTTGATAGAAAGAGGATCAATGCCTTCGAGCTGTGATGCTGGAGAAGAGTGTTGAATATACCATGGACTGCTAAGAGAACAAACAGGTTTGTCCTGGAGAGGGTGAAGCCAGAATGTTCCCTGGAGTCAAGGATTCTGAAGCATCGTCTGACATATTTTAGGCATGTTGCAAGGAGGGACTGGTCCTTGGAAAGGGACATCATGTTTGGCAGAGTGGAGGGATGGCGCAGGAGAGGAAGACCTTTGATGAGATGGATTGATTCTGTGACTGGAGCGGTGGGAATAAGTGCGTTTGAGATGGCTAGGTTGGCACAGGATAGAACAGCATTTAGAACTCTTGTACATAGGGTCGCTATGAGTCGCAAGCGACTCAATGGCACATAACAACAACTAAGTACTGAGAGCTATGGTGGCTTAGTGGTTAGGTGTTGTGCTGCCAATCCAAAGGCATGTACTCGAATCTACCAGATGATACCCTGGAGAAAGATGGACAATCATCTCTTGTGTGATTTATTGCCTCTGAAAACTGGCTGGAGGGTCAGCTATGAGTTGGTTCCAACTCAATGGTATACAACAACAACAACAACAAACTACTGCAGTCTGAAAATTATAGAAATGCAACCAAAATTCATCAATAATAATTGGTAGCTGGAATACAAAAGTTGGGGGAGGGGAAGTACTGGTAATTGGAAAATATGGCCTTGGTGATAGAAATAAAGTTGGAGAGCAAATGACATGTTTGTAAATGACAAATAAATTATTTATTCATTGAAAATACTTTAAAAACCCCCACAAATAGTGCCTTTCTACATAGACTTAACCTCATTGGTTACACAGCAATCAGATTGACTAAATGGATGGAAAGAAATACTGGAGAAGTTCAATATCAGTAGTTAAAACCAGGCCAGCGGTTGACTGTAGAACAGACCATCAACTATTTATATGAAAGTTAAATTGAAGTTGAAGAAAATTAAAACAAATCCATAAGAATGAAAATATGACTTAAAATTTACAAACCATTTTAAGAATAAGATAAAAGGGAACTCTGGTGGCCTAGTAGCAAGAAGCTGCGCTGCAATCCCAGAGGTGTGTGGTTCGAATCTAACTTGTATAGAAGGAGACTGTCCCTCCTTCTCCAGATTCGATTTGACAGTAATCACAAAAAAAATTTTTTTTTAATTTTTAAAAAAACTGCAACCCCAAACGTATACAGTTCGAATCCACCAGATTCTCTGCTGGAGAAGGAGAGAAAGATCTGTACCAGTCAGATCCGATTTGACGGTACACACACACACAAAATAATAAAATAAAATTTTTTAAAAAGAATAAGATGAATTTACAAACCATCTGTTTTTTTTTACAAACCAGATTTGATGCATTGAACACTTAAGACCAAAAGACCAGAGAAGTTGTGCAATAATGTCAAAGACATTGTCTATGAAGAAAGCATGAAAAACAAGAAAGAAAAGTCCAAAAGAGAGGTCAGAAAAGACTGAAATTTGCACTAGAAGATTGAGAGGCCAAAACAAAAGGAAGAGATACTAATGTAAAAGAACTGAACAGAAGATTTCAAAGGGCAGGTCAAGAAGACAAGAAAGTGTTATAATGAAATGTGCAAAGAGCTGGAATCAGAAAACCAAAAGGGGAAAACATGCTCAGCATTTCTCAAGCTAAAAGAACTAAAGAATATAGTCAAACCTCAAATTATAAGAATTTTATGGGCAAATATTAAATTACACATAAATCATCAAAAGAAGATGGAAGAAATACTCAGAGTCACTGTATCAGAAAGAATTGGTCAACAGAACAATTTCAGGAAGTAATGTATGATCAAGAGCCAGGGGTAGTGAAGGAAGAAATTTAAATTAAATTGAAGGCAGTTGGGGGGTGGGAGAATACATGCTCAAGAATTGATGGACTACACACTGAGGTGTTTCAACAAACAGATGCAGCTCTGGACATGCTTACTAGTCTATGCTACCTGGACAACTTATTGGAAGAGATCCATATTTGTTCTACTCCAAAGAAAGGTAATCCAACTAACTGCCAAAATTATTGAACAATATTATTAATATCACATGCAAGTAAAATCTTGCTAAAGTGTATTTGGCTGGAACAGTACACAGATAGGGAATTTCCAGAAAATAAAACTGGATTCAGAATAGGCCAAGGAAAGAAAAGTATAATTACTAATATCGTCTGAATCTTGGCTGAAAGCATAAAATACCAGAAAGATGTTTCCTTATGTTTTGTTGATTATGCAAAGACATTTGGCTGTGTAGATCACAACAAATTATGGATAACATTGAGAATAACAGAAATCCCAGAACACTTACTTACTTGTGCTCCTGTGAAACCTAAATATAGACCAAGAAATGACGGTCTCAACAGAACTAATGAACACTTGATAGTATAAAATCAGGAAAGATTTAAGCTGAACAAATAATAAGAGAAGCTGCATTCAATATGTATTCATCATTCAGTATATAAGCTGAGAAAATAATTATAAAAGTTTGATAATATGAAGAAGAATGTGTCATTGGAATTGGAGGAAGAATCATCAGTAACCTTGCTTGCAGAAAGTGAAGCAAACTTGAAGTACTTACTGAAGAAGAACAAAGATTACAGCCTTCAACATGGATTACATCTCAACATCTAGAAAACAAAAATGTTCACTTCTGGAATGAAAGGCAACAATTAGTGTAGCTGGAGAAAAGACTTTAGTTGTCAAATATGTCATTTTATAGCAGCACTCAAGAAATCAAAGATTTCAAAAAAAAAGAAAGAAAAGAAATCAATGTTTTCTTGGGAAAAACAGCTATCAAGGACCTCTTTAAAATGGTAACAAGCAAGGATATCTTTAAAGACTAAGGTGTAACTGGGTCCAAGCCATGGCATTGTTAAATGTGGTGTATGCATCTGAAAGCTAGATAATGAATAAGGAAGATGGCAGAAGAATCAATGCCTTTGAATTGTGGTGTTGGAAAAGGGTATAAAATATCTCATGAATTGCCAAAAGAACAAACGGATCTCTTGGAGAAATTGCAGTCTATGTTTCTTAGAAGCAAGAATGGTGACACATACTTTGGACAAGTTGTAAGGAGGAGACAGTCCTTGAAAAAGGCTTTATGCTGTGAAAGATAGCAAAAAAACAGGAAGACCCTTCACAAGATGATCTATACAGTGACTGTAACAATTGGCTCCGACATGACAGATATCATGAAGATGGTGCAGGAGGGGGTAAGGTCCAGATCTGTTTTTCACAGGGTCACTGTGGGTTATGGTCACTTCAACAGTGCTAACAACAATTGACTGGCATTGTGGTTTAAGGAGATTTTGGTATTTGAAAAAGTTCTCTGATTTCCTTTATCTGTAAAATGAAGATAGGAATGTGTGTAATTCATATACATAAAAGTTTTTACACATTTTTCTAGGTTATTTTTACTTTTTAACTCTTCTCAAAGATCTCACTGCTTTGCTGCTCTCACCGTGGCTATTTTGCCACCTGCTGGATGTGTGCTTAAATTACATGGCTGAAGGGTAGGGGTTCTCCTCAAGGTTCACCTATCCCTGAAGAGGCTCTTTGGAAAGAAAATTCTCTTGATTGGTTTAATGGAACAAAATATCTATAATTAATTATTTTTATAGTTATATATTTAATATTTATGGACTATTTGAAAGAACTCCAGTGGCATGGTGCATTATGTGTTGCACTACCAACCCAAAAAAATAAAAACCCACCAGCTGTTACAATGGATAAAGACAAGCAGTCTTATGTAAAGCTTTATAAACTTGCAAAATGGATAAAGCGTCCCTATAAGCTAGAATTGACTCATTGGTAGTATGTTTGGTTATATTCAATATTCACCAAGTAGAAAGTACCAAGGAGACAATGATGAATTTTTAATTTCTGCCCTTCAAGGGGTAAGGGGCATGTTAGGAAAATCTTCACAGAACTCCTGCCTGGGTCTTGTCATAGAAATAGAATTTTCAGAATAAAAGAATAACACTTCAGGCTGAAAGAACAATGTGAATAAAGTCACGGAGTTTAAAAATACCTTTGCTCTGTCATTAGCTTTGAATAAGGAGTAGATAATGACTTGTAATCAGTGTTTAGTATTGTATAGTGTACAAAGTCTTCTTAACAGGACCATATGGTAAGCTCTATAGCACACGGGTTGACAGCATGGACTATGATGCCAGGTAGACTTGGGTTAAAGTCTGTATTGTATCTGACACTGTGTTATATTTGATAGTAATGTAGCCTTTCTAAGTTTCACTCTCTTATCTGTGAATAAAATTACCTGTTTTATTGGACTTCTGTCAGGATTCAATGAGATAATGTTTGTCAAATTCTTAGCACACTTCTCAGCACTCAATGACTACAATAATTAGTAGCTATCAAAAGCTATTATTTAATCTGTGAAGTAGATATTATCCCAGTACTACAGAAGTGGAAACAGATTAAGTGGGCAATGTGGGATGATTAAAAAAGGTAGGTTTTGTGTGTGTGTGTTTGTTATAAATACCAGAGATTCTACAACTAGAAAAGTAAGATAAGAGTAGAATATAACCTTCAATGATAATATAAAGTTTTGATTGCCTACCATAAAGGTAAGAAGAAGCATTTGAAGGTTTCTAAGCAGAAAAGACTTTTGCCAAAGATTTCTATTTCAGAGAGACCTGAGTATTTACAATAAAATATTATAATTATAATGATAATGAAAAATAATCGAACAATTACTATGTATTTGCTACACAGAAGAAAGACTTTACATTCATTGCCTTTTGGTTTCTAGAAAATACATTGTTAGATGGCAGTGTTGTTGTTGTTGTTATGTGCCATAGAGTCGTTTGCGACTCACAGCGACCCTAGGTACAACAGCCCTAAACCCTGTTCTATCCTGTGCCAATCGCACTGCCTCTGACACACCCAACCCAATTATCCCAGTCACTGAATCAATCCACCTCATAGAGGGTCTTCCCCTCCTGCGCTGTCCCTCTACCCTCCCAAGCATGATGTCCCTCTCCAAAGACCTGTCCCTCCTTACAACATGTCCAAAGTGTGTCAGACGAAGCCCCAGAATCCTTGCCTCCAAGGAGTAGGCTGATTTAACCCTCTCCAGGATTAAACTGTTTGTTTTCTTGGCAGTCCATGGTACATTCAATACTCTTCTCCAGCGCCACAGCTCAAAGGCATCAATTCTCCTTCTATCCTCCCTAGTCATTGTCCAACTCTCTGATGCATAAGAAGTGATTGCAAAGACCATGGCCTGTATCAGATGCACCTTAGTCTCCAGAGACACACCATTGCTCTTGAGTACTTTAGAGAGGTCCTTAACAGCAGGCTTTCCCATCGCAGTACGTTTTTTTTTTATTTCCTGGCTGTTGGTGCCAAGAATGTTGACCATGGGGCCGAACAAACTGAAGCTGTGAACAATCTCAATTTCTTCGCCATCCATCCTGATGCTTCCAATTGGTCCAGTGGTGAGAATCTTTGTCTTCTTGACATTGAGCCTCAGTCCATATTGAAGGCTGCAGTCCTTGACCCTCTACAGCAAGTACATGAGGTCCTCCTCAGTTTCAGCAAGCAGAGTTGTGTCATCTGCATAACATAGATTGTTAATAGATCTTCCACCAATCCTGACGCCACACTTCTCCTCACAGAGCCCAGCCTCTTGGATAATCTGCTCTGCATACAGGTTGAAAAGGTATGGAGATAGGACGCATCCCTGGCGTACACCCTTCCCAATTTTGAACCATGCAGTGTTACCCTGCTCTGTTCTGACGACTGCCTCTTGGTCCAAGTATAGGTTTCGCATTAGCACAATCAAATGTTCTGGGATTCCCATTCTTCTCAGAGTCAGCCACAGTTTGTTATGATCCACGCAGTCAAATGCCTTTGCATAATCAATGAAACACAGATATACATTCTTCTGGTATTCCCTGCTTTCAGCTAAGATCCATCTAACATCAGCTACAATATCCCTAGTACCACGACCCCTTCTAAACCCAGACTGCATTTAAAAATTCTTTCATAATAACTGGATTAAGAAGAGGCTGTGGAATGGGGTATATCATTGTTGATGTCAAATGCATCATGGCTGAAAGCAGAGAATACCAAAAGGGTACTTACTTGTGTTCTATTTATTATGCAAAGACATTTGACTGTATTATTAATAACAAATTTTAGATAATTCTGAGAAGAATAGAAATCTCAGAACATGTAATTATGCTCATATGAAACCTATACATAGACCAAGAAGCAGGTATAGGAACAGAACAAGAAACATGTATGGTTTAAAATCTGTAAAGGTATGTGTCAGGGCTGTATTCTTTACCTATAGCTATGCAATCTATACGCTGAGCAAATAATTTGAGAGGCTGGACTATATGAAGAAAAATGTGGCATCAGGACTAGAGGAAAATTCATCAACAAGTTGCTTTATGCAGAAAACATAACCTTGCTTACAGAAAATAAAGAAGACTTCAAGTGCTTACTGGAGATCAAAGACGACAGCCTTCAATATGGATTACGTCTCAACATCAAGAGAAGAAAAATCTTTACCACTGGAACAATAGGCAATATCATGAAGGATGCAGAAAAGATATAAGTTGTCAATGATTTATTTTTACTTGGATACACAATGCTAATCATAGTAGCAATTAAGAAAGAAACAAAATGTATTGCATTGGGGAAATCTGCTGTCAGGGACCTCTCTAAAGTGCTAAAGAGCAATGATGTCAATTTAAAGACCAATAGGAACCCGATCCAGGCTTTGTTATTTTCAATTTCTTCCTGTGCATTATAAAGGTAGACAGTGAAGGATTATTTTTTAAAAAGAATCAATACTTTTGAATTGTGGTTTTGGTATTGAATGTACCATGGACTGCCAAAAGAATAAGTGTGTTTTGTAGGAAGTAGAATGAATGTGCTCCTTAGAAACAAGAATAGTAAATCTTCATCTCACATACTTTGGGAGTGGCCTGTCTTGGGGGGGAAATCCTCATGCTGTGAGAGGTGAAGGGTTAGAGAAAGGGAAAGAGATCCTCAAGAAGATATATTAACAATAACATGTAACAATTGGCTGGAGCACTTCAGAAGGTTCAGATCTGTTGTTCATAGGTCACTACGCATCATAGTTGATTCAATGGCACATAACATCAAATAGTCGGAGTCTACATAGTAGTAGTAGTTTTTATTGTGTACCTTTAGTTGCAACCAACCCCTAACCAACTCCCCGGCAGGTTTTCAGGGCAGTCAATCCCACAGGATTTGATTGCCCATTTTTCTTAAGAGGAGCAACTGGTGGATTTGAACTGTGTGCCTTTGTGTTGGCAGCACAATTCTTTATCACTAAGGTCAACAAAAAAGAAGGCCTTCAACGAGATAGATTGACACTGACTCCAACATGAACTTGAGCATAGTAGAGATAATGAAGATGGTATAAGACAGATAGGGCAAGGTTTTGATCTGTTCAGAGTCCTACCGGTTGTAGTCAACTCAATGACATTTAATATAATCACCACCGTTGTAGGAAGAGAATAGAAGGATGATTATTTTACCACTATAGATTTAACGATATTCTTGTTGGTTTTTTAAAAATTTTATTTTATTAATTTTAACGAACATTTACAGAGATTTTGGATTTCCATTCATTCATTGTTGCAATATTTTCTCTACCCCCCCCCAGTTCATTTCTCTCTTTTTCCTTCCTTGAAAGTCTCTTTTAATTGTCCCATTGCCACAGTGCTTGTCAAAGCCAGTTCTGAGTAATCTCCTTTGTCAGTGTGTCCTTTGCCATTCCCTATCACTCCTCCCTGAGAGAGACTTCACCCTGCCTGATTCATTAGGAAAAGAGGACGACATATTCTCTTAGCTACTTCCTGCTGTAATGGGACGCTGTAGGTTTCAGGGTGAAGATCTTCTCTCACTACTCTAAAGGGCCCCTTTGGCAATAGGAAACATGTAGTCTATTGTGGACATTGATTTTGGGATATTCTTGTTGTTGAAGTGAAAAGTTTGTATGATTTTCTTCCACTCTTTCCAGATATTATCTCTAATCCTTGAATAATGTAGTAGGCATTATAGATGAAATTCCTGGGTGATAGTGCCCAACTTTTTTACAACTTGCAGTTATAACTCCTCACCCCCATAAAGCCTATTATCCTAAAAAAATTATTTCATAATAACAACTATTTGCAATTAGCATAAAAGCATTATAATTATTATTACTATATAATTATGTTAAATATATTTGTGTGTATCTGGAAGTATTTTATGTCTTTTTCTATGTATGTTGTTGTTCTTATGTGCTGTCCAGTCAGCTGCGACTCATAGCGACCCTATGTACAACAGCCCTAAACCCTGCTCTATTTACTGTGCCAATCTCTTTGTCTCTGACACACCTACTCCCATACCCCAGTCACTGAATCAATCCATCTCATTGAGGGTCTTCCTCTCCTGTGCTGTCCCTTCACCCTACCAAGCATGATGGCCCTCTCCAAGGACTGGTCCCTCCTTGCGACATGTCCAAAGTATGTCGTCAGACAAAGCTTCAGATCCTTGTCTCCAAGGAGCAACCTGGCTTCACCCTCTTGAGGACAAGCCTGTTTGTTCTCCTAGAAGTCCATGGTATATTCCATACTCTTCTCCAATACCACAGCTCAAAGGCATCAATTCTTCTTCTATCATCCCTAATCATTGTCCAGCTCTCCAATGCATAGCAAGTAATTGCAAACACTATTGCCTGGATCAGGCACATCTTGTTTTCCAGATTGGCATCTTTGCTCTTCAGGACTTTAGAGAGGTCTCTAACCACAGACTTTCCATTGCAATATGTCTTTTCATTTCCTGGCTGCTGGTACCAAGAGTGTTGATTGTGGAGCCAAGCAAACTAGAGCTGTGAGCAATCTCAATCTCTTCACCATACATTATGATGCTGCCAATTGGCTCAGTGGTGAGAATCTTTGCTTTCTTGACATTGAGCCTCAATTCATACTGAAGGCTGCAGTCCCTGACCTTCTGCAGCAAGCGCCTCAGGTCCTCCTCAGTTTCAGCAAGCAGGCTTGTGTCATCTGTATAATGCAGATTGTTGATGATTCTTTCTCCAATCCTGATGCCACATTTCTCCTCATAAAGCCCAGCCTCCCTGATAATCTGTTCTACATAAAGATTGAAAAGGTATGGATATAGGACACATCCCTGGCATACACCCTTCCCAATTTTGAACCATGCAGTGTTTCCTTGCTTTGTTCTGATGACTGCCTCTTGGTTCAAGTATAGGTTTCACATTAGCATAATCAAGTGTCTGGGATTCCCATTCTTCTCAGAGTTAGCAACATTTCTGCATCTAGAGGTACATTATTACTATAGATCAAGATAAAAATTTGACTCTCTCACTCTCTCAGTGCTGTTCAGTTTGAATGGATTCAGAGTCAACACTCCTTTGGGTTTCCTAGGTTATAAATCACATGGAAGATAATTAGCCATCTTTCTCCTGAGAAGTCACTAGTCTATCTTAACTATCCAAGAGGAATCAACTCTAGGTAAGCAGTACAACTATTAATTAGGCCTATAGCCTAGTCCATCAACATCAAGCAAGCAACTTGATGGTACGAAACAATAATAGCCTGATCCACCAGAGCTCCCAGTGTTAAATGTTCTGGTGACTCAGTCTGTAGGGAGCGGTTCTGTTAACCCAAAGGCAGTGACTCTCTGGAAGTTCAAATCCACTAGCAACTGTAGGGGGAAAAGATGGAAAAAATCTCCTTATAGCTTCGAAAAGCTAATGGAGGGTCCGCTATGAGTCCGTTCGAACTGGATGTCCGAGTTTTTAGTGTTAGATATGAACTATACCAAACAGTTTCAACTTATTTGCAAATTCAACTTAGAGATAAACTTAGGAATATAACTCATTTGGAACCTAAGGACTGTCTACACAGGACCTGAGGAATCAAAGGTGGAGGAGTAATCTGCCCAAATTTACAGAGCTGGCAAAAGGGCAAGGCTAAGATTCAAAGCCAAGCTTGTTTACTCCAATGCTCATATTTTCATCACCATCTCACTTCCTCCCAGAGGGTGCTAGAGATATTTTAAAACGGGAAGGTGCCTTCCTCAAATTATATGGTGCAATGAAAATGGGCGTGAACACTAAGGGTGGATCCCTGCTTCTCCCTTGAATACAGTCTTGTGCTAAATCACACACAGTTCTCTAGTTGACATAATTTCATCTAACCACAGACATTCCCTAACAAGACTGGCTTCTCACTTGCCTTTGAGACAGGGGCTTTATCATGCTAATGATCCTGACACCTGTTCTGGGTTCTGAAAATGAGTTCCTTCAAATGGAAGCTAAAATGATCACAGTTACACAGAGGGTAACATGACATGAAAACTGAATGGGAATCGAAGCTTTATTGTTTACAAAACAGGATAAAACAATAATATCACTGGGTTAGTTTGAGACTTTAGTAAGAAAATATATATGATAGTATGTATTTGCCATACCAAGGGGGGAGGGGGGGAAGGTGATCCAACAGAGTGTGGAAATTATCAGTGGAATACCAACTGAAGTTTTTCAACAGATGTTGTCCTGGATATGTTCACCAAGTTGTGCCAAGAAGTCTGAAAGACAACTTCTTAGCCAACTGACTGGAAGAGATCCTTATTTATGTCCATTTCAAAAAAAGGTGACCCGACAGAGGGTGGAAATTATCAAATAATACCACTACTATCACACACTAGCAAAATCCTGCCAAAGATTATCTAGAAACAACTGCAACAATACATTGACAGAAAGACAAGCTGGGTTTAGAAGAGGTCATGGCACTAGACACAGTATCACCAATGTCAGAGGGGTCTTGGCAGAAAGCAATGAGTACCAGAGGGATATCTATCTGTGTTTCATTGACTCTGTAAGTCATTTACTCTGTAAAGGCATTTGATGGTGTGGATCGCAACAAACTGTGGCTAACCTTGAGGAAAACGGCAATCCCAAAACACTTGATTGTATTTATGCGAAGCCTATACTTGAACCAGGAAACAGTCCTCAGAAAAGAGCAGGAAAACACTGTTGTTGCTGATTGTCTTTGAGTCGAGCATGACTCATAGCAACCCTATGAACAAAAGGCCTGAAGCCTTTCTATAACTATTGACATTTATCAGAGTTCATAGAGTTTCCGGAGGTACGTTGTTTAGGAAGTAGATACCACTCCTGCTTCCAAAACACCAGACTATATTATTATCTTCTTGAAATATTTTCTGTATTACCTGCTTTCTACAGTGTCACTACAAGCTCACCTCTGAATGTACTTCTTTCTCGTACTTAAGTCGAGTCATAATAACTGCAGTAGCTGTACTGTCAAAAAAGAACTGATATATTCTCCAACTGTAAAAGCTCCTTCTGCTGTTTTTCTATCTGACAATTTCATACCAGCATGATGACAGGCAATTCCTTCTATGAAGATATCTCTTTTGAATCTTTTATAGAACTTGCACACTTGAATTTCCTCTGTTTCTGTTCCATTATCATCACAAATGTAGCATCTTTCACAAGAAAAGCAGCCTGTTGCACACCTTTCTTTGTTGCACAAAACAAAAGTGTAGGTTTCTGATCAAAGTGTTTGTATAACACTGGTAATTTTGTAATTGAGAGTTAAGTCAAATTTAAACTCAGTTTGGTTATTACTACAGGGAAATCCAAGGACCACTTTTCAAAGTTTCACTGGTCTGTGATTCTCATCCATCTTCAGACATGTAGCAGATCTCTCTGCATCAGAAAGCCATTCTGCAACATCTTCATCATTTGGAATTGTTGCAGAAACAGTTACAAATCTCACTGGAACAGCAAAACACTCAATGGTTCAAAATCAGGAAAGGAGTGCAACAGGGATGTATCCTGTCTCCATACCTTTTCAATCAATATGCAGAATAGATCATTAGGGTAGCAGGGCTTTATGAAGAGGCATCAGAACTGGAGGATGACTATTCAACAACCTGCATTATGTAGAGGACACAACCTTGCTTGCCGAAACTGAGGAGGACCTGAAGCATTTGCTGCAGAAGGTCAAGAAGTGCAGGCTTCAATATGGATTAAAGTACAACAAAGATTCTTAACTCTGGGCCAATTGGCAGCATCACGATAGATGGAGAGGAGATTGAGATTCTTAACAATTTTAGTTGCTTGGTTCTACAATCAACACTTGGCACCAGCAGTCAGGAAATAAAAATTGCATTAGGGAATTTTGCTGTCAGGGACCTCTCCAAGTGCTAAAGAGCAATGATGTCAATTTGGAAACTAGGGTGCGCCTAATTACTTGCTATGCATCAGAGGGCTGGACAAAGACTAAGGATGAGAGAAGGAGGATTGATGCCTTTAAGCTGTGGTGCTGGAGAAGAGTATTGAACCATAGACTGCAAAGAGAACAAAAGTTTGTCTTGAAGAGAGTGAAGCCAAATTGCTCCTTAAAGGTGAACATTTTGGAGCTTTGTTTCACATACTTGGGGATATTGCCAGGAGGGAACAGTCCCTTGGAGAAGGGTTGGAAGGGTGGAGGGACAGCACCAGAGCGGAAGACCCTGGATGAGATGGATTGACATGGTAACTAAAATAATGAGGTTAAGTGTGTCGGAGACAGTGAGACTAGCTCAGAATAGAGCCGGGTTCAGAGCTATTGTGCAAAGGGTTGTTATGAGTCACAGGTGACGCCACAGCACATATCAATAACAAGGTAGTATTTGGCATGTGATTAAAATGAATCCACTCAAATTTGCTCATCACCACTGCTATCACCCTAGGTCTAGTCGAAGCCACTGCCCTGCCTGTTGTTAGATGCCGTTGAGTAGAGTCTGACTCATAGCGGCCCTATGTACAACAGATCCTCCACCACCCTCACAGTCTCTGCTGAGAGACTGTCTGTTTTCACTGACCCTTTACTTTTCCAAGCATGATGTTATTTCCCAAGCAATGGCCCATTCTGATAATATGTCCAAATTATGTGAGATAAAGTCTCACCATCCTTGTCTTTAAGGAACACCCTGGATGTACTTCTTCCAAGATAGATTTGTCTGGATATTTGGAAATCCACAGTATATTCAATATTCTTCGCCAGTACCACAATTCAAAGCCATTGCCATTCTTCCTTATTCATTCTCCAACTTAGCATGCATAGGAAACAAATGAAGAGACCATGGCTTGGGTACAGGCACACTTTAAACTGATATCCATGCTCTTTAGCACCTTAAAGAGGTTCTTGACCTTAGATTTGTCCAATGCAATGTGTCTTTTGATTTCTTTTTTTTTTAAATTTTTTAAATTTTTTTAATTTTTGTGTGCGTGTACCGTCAAATCAGATCTGACTGGTACAGGAGGAGATGGCCCCTCCTTCCCCGGCAGAGCATCTGGTGGATTCGAACCGTGCACCTCTGGGATTGTAGTTGCAGCTTCTTGCCACTAGGCCACCAGAGCTCCCCTGTCTTTTGATTTCTTAACTGCTGCTTCCATGAGTGTTGTTTGTGGATCCAAATTAAATGAATCACTGGCAACTTCAAGCTTCTCTTTATTTATCATGATGTTGTCCAGTGGTCCAGTGGTGAGGGGTTTGTTGTTTTTTTGTTTGTTTGTTTTTGTTTTGTTTTCTTGATGTTAAGATGTAATCCATATTGAAGACTGAAGTCTTTGATACTTAACTGCTGATAAATGGTACCTAACTTTGTTATAAGGAGTGCTTGTAGTCTAATCTGTAGAAAGATTTGCTGCTAACCTGAAACTGGTGCCTCTCTGGTAGTTCAAATTCACCAGCAACTCCAAGGGAGAAATATGGGCAATCTCATCCTGTGCCATTTACCACCTCCAAAAACTCGCTGGGGCAGGGGTGTGTGTCAGCAATGAGTCACTTATAACTTGATGGCAATGAGAGAGTATAAGTTATTTTTATAATTGATGTTAGGTGCTGTCAAGTTGATATGACTCATAGTGACCATATGAACAACAGATTTTTAACTTGTATTAACCTGTGCTATCCTCACAGTCTCTGACACATTTGAGTCACTGTGTTAATCCACCTGGTCGAGAATCTTTCTCTCTTTTGCTGTCCCCTCACCTTCCCAAGCATGATGTCCCTCTCCAATGAACAGCCTTTCCTAGAAACATGTCCAAAGTATGTGAAGTTTAATTATTTTTGCCTCCAAAGAGCACTCTGGCTGCACCTTCTTCAAGATGTATGTTTGATTTTTTGGCAGTCCACGGAATATTAAGTACTCTTCTCTAACACCACAGCTCAAAGGCATCAATTCTTCTTCTGTCATCCTTATTCACTGTCCAGCTCTCACAAGTTATTAAACAAGTTATTAAAGAACATTACTTCTCTGAATATTTCTAGTCTAGGTATGCTAGAGTACTTTTGTGCCATGGAAGAGAAAAACGAAAATTTGTGTTATTACACCTGAAATTGGCTCTAGCAACTTGAGCATACTGTCTCTTTAAGCATTATTTTCCCCATTTATAAAATAAGTTTACCACCCTTCATCCACTTCCGCCTGCCACGACCCCATTTCCCAGCGTCATCCTACTTACCGCACAGGGCAATATCTAAGCATATGCAAAATCCTTATAAATTGTAAAAGGCTGTTTCATAAAAGTAAGGCTCTATTATTTATCATCCCTGGCTCACTTCCCAAGGAGACTCTGGGTGAATGAGCTAAGCTTGAAGTAATGTTCCAAGTGATCAAGAGCAAGGAGAGCTTTTTTTGTGAAGGCCAAGTTGTAGTCTGATCCTTTCCCATGGGGCCAGGACTTTGTTTAATTTGATTAAGGAAAGGAGTTCAAGTTATCTCCCCTACACTCTTCAGTGTTTCAGAATGTAAGGAAAGAAAAGAAGTACAAAATGAAGACATGCCTTGTTTGAATACCTGGTTGTTCTGTGCCCAGCTAGGACAAGGGACTTCACAAGTCTCTCCTGTATTTTAGATTGATTGATTAATTAATTAATTAATTATTTTTTAATGAACATTTATAGAGACTTTGGATTTCCATTCATTCATTGCTGCACTTTTCTCCCTGCCCATCCCTCCCCCACCCAGGTTCACTCTTTTCTTTGAAAAGTCAAAGAAAAATTCTTTCATTATTATATAATCTCTCCCCCCAGGTCCATTCCTCTATACAGCCTTCATTCTGGACTCCAGTCATGACAACAATACCTAATCACATATCCCTTTTAAAGAGTTCTCTCCCTCATCTGTTTCAATGCAGTATACATTATTCATCCCATCTTTCTCAGTCTCCCCCCAACCCTGATGTCAGTCCTGTTTTACAACAGTGGCACCATGCAGTATTTGTCCTTTTGTGACTGAGATACTTCACTCAGCATAATGTCCTCCAGGGTCACCCATTTTGAATAATAATAATTCATTAGCTCCTTGATTTTCAGTGCAGTGTAGTATTCCATTGTGTGAATGTACCACAGCTTCTCTATCCATTCATTTGTGATGGGCACTCATGGTTGTTTCCAACTCTTTGCTATTGTGAACAAAGCCACAATAAACATGGGTGTGCAAGGTCTCTCCTGTCTTGATGTTCTTTGTTCCTCCTTACCCTAAGCAACTCTGTTTAGTCAGACCTGTGACTAAAGAGCTTACTTATGACAAGTATTCCACACATTTTCACTGTCCATCCTCAATTTGGCATATCATTGAAAACATATTTCTATAGATATCTGGAGGCAATGACAAAATATAAAAGAATAGCTTGTTTATATACTCATTTGCTTGTAACCTTACACAAGCAGTAGGCTTCAGGTCTCCTCCAACATGCAAAATGGAAAAAAGATACTAGATTCTATGATCTTTGATGTTCCTTCCAGACAGTGTACTAGCAAATGTTTAACTATCTGTTCTCTGAATAATTCGGACATGGATGTTAGTTAATAACTTCTGCTATCAAGTAAGAAGAAGGTGAAACAATGAAGGTACCTGTTGGAACACCACTCATGTGTCAATGATGACCACTTCTTTGCTGAATAGAGTAATTGTTTTCAAATGCTAAAAGAATATTTGCTCAATTTTTTAAATACTTTTAAAAATATAACAGCTGCAGACACAATGAACCTAAATTTAACCTCACCCTCTTAAATCTAGACAACAAAAGCCATGATATATTGTATTTGTCAATGTCTATGGTATAAATATTTCCACTATGGCCAATTTAAATCTCTTACTGTAACAGATACTATTAAACCCAGTTGGGAAGGTATGCACAGGAATTCAGTCTTATATAGTATTTCCATGTGAGGTTATTTAAGTGTAGATATCTTAAGAGTAAAAATGTAGATAATAACAAAATGCATTAAAATAATTGGGAAAGGATGAGTCAATTAGTACCATATATTTATTCAAAGAATGCATGCTGTCATTTTTTTTTTCAAACTATGACATGTCCTCTTGCATTAGTTTCCATGGTTATGCTGTGTTATAATGAAAAAAATAGTGTATTGAATATAGGCAGTCTTAGCTTTGCATGGTAATGTGAGGCCATAAAAATGGCCAGGTAAACCAAAAGTATGCAAATTTACTTCTGTCATTAAAAAAAATTAGGACTGTTCCATAACTTTTCCCAAGACATTAAAAGTTATTTTACAGCCAGTTATTAATATACTTTTGCATGTGTGTATACCATTCAGCATTGTGACCCCAAGTAAGAAACACAACTTCCCTGGGGGTTTTCTAGACTGTAATTTTTACTGGGGAGGGGCCCTGGTAGTGCAGTGATGCTGAGCTGTCATTTGAGAGGTTGACAGTTTGAACTTTTTGGTTAACAATCCAACAGTTAACTGTAGTTCACTTACTCAATCACTCATTGTCATCAAGTTGTGATCAATTCGTAGTTGACCCTCCCGCAGGTTTTCAGAGGCTGTCAATAGCACAGGAGATTGTGTATCTCCCTCCTGGGGAGCCACTGATGGATCTGAACTGCTTGCTTTGGGTTTGGTAGTGCAATTCCTTATCTACTAGGCCTCCAGTACACTGTAATTCTTTTTGTAATTTTAAAAAGAATTCACATAACAAAAAACCTCACAGTTTTAAAAGGTACAGTTGAGGGATATTTAGTACATTCTCAGTGCTGTGAAAGTATCTATTTAATTTTAGATTATTTCAGTAACCCTCAAAGAAACCCTGTACTTGGTAGCAGTCACACTCAAACTTCTTTCTCCCTTGCAACCTGTTAACCACTAGTCTACTTTCTGTCTGTATTGATTTGCCTGATTATTTCATGTAAATAAAATCACACAATATATTATCTTTTTTTCTCTGGATTCTTTCACTAAGCAAAATGCTTTGAAAGTTCATCCTGTATTGTAGAACTTATGGATCACTTTAGAACTATTGTAGAACTTCATTCTTTTTAAGAATTTATCAATTCTTCATTATTTTTTACATCTTATTGAATGTTTATTCCACTGATGAATAATTTGGTTGTTTCCCCCTTTTTTAAGAAGCTGTTATAAGTAATACTGCTATGAACAATTAATGTACAACTGTATGAACATATGCTTTCAATTATCTTGAGTTATATCAATTCTCAACCTTAGACCACAGGGCTGTTATGTGCACAGCGCAAGGGAGCAGTATATTGTTTAATTTTAAGAAGTGAGTGTGTCAGGGTTGTATTCTATCTCCATACCTACTCAATCTGTATGCTAAGCAAATTATTAGAGAAGCTGGACTTTATGTAGAACAATGTGACATCAAGATCAGAAGAAGACTCATCAATAACCTGCATTACAAAGATGACACAATCTTGCTTGCTGAAAGTGAGGAGAACTTGAAGCCATTTTTGTAGAAAATCAAAGAATATAGCCTTCAGTATGAATTGCATCTCAATGTCAAGAAAACAAAAATTCTTATCACTATACTGATAGTCAACATAATGATAGATAGATAGATAGATGATAGAGAAAAGATTGAAGCAGTCAACAACTTCATTTTACTTGGATCCATAGTCACCACCCTTGGTACCAGCAGTCAGGAAATCAGGAAATGTATCTAGCACTGGGAAAGTCTGCAGTCAGGGACCTTTCCAAATTATTGAGGAGTAATGATGTCGGTTTGAGGACTATGGTGCATCTGATTCAGACTACGGTCTTTATGATCTCTTGTTATGTATCTGGGAGCTGGACAGTGAATAAAGATGACAGCAGAAGAATTGATGCCTTTGAGTCTTGGTTTTGGAAAAGAGCACTGAACATCTCATGGACTGTAAAAAGAACAAATAAATATGACTTAGAGAAAGTGCAGACACCATGCTTCTTGGAGGCAAAGATGAAAAAGCTTTTTTTTTTTTGCACCAAAAGGCAGTGTTGGCTAAGGAGAGGAAGATCCTTGATCAAGTGGATTGACATAGTGACTGCCGCAATGGGCTCTTGTGTGTCAGGAAGTGTGAGGATGGCACAGGACAGGACAGAGTTCAGATCTGTTATTCATAGGGTCACTATGGAACATATTGTTGTTATGTGCCATCGAGTCACCTGAGATGTATAGCAGCCCTGTGTACAAGAGCTCTGAAGCCTGCCCTATCCTGAGCCAGTCTGACTCCAAACACCCATGCCAACTTTCCGTTATTATGTCACTCCATCTCATTTGGGATCTTCCTCTCCTGCACTGCCCCTCCACCCTTCCAAGCATGATGTCTTTCTCCACCGACCAGACCCTCCTGGCTATGTGCCCAAAGTATGAGAGGCAGAACTTAAAAATCCTAGCCTTCACAGAGAAACTTGGTTTCACCCTCTGCAAGACAGACATATATTATACCTTGGCAGTCCATGGTATGTCCAAGACAACAACAGTCAATTCCCTTCAGTTTAGGTAACTATGAGTGACATTACTGAGTCATTTGACATTCTATGTTTAATATTTTACTGTGTTTAGGTGAAAGTTTGTAAAGCAAATTAGGTTCCATTGAATAATTTCTATACATAATTCAATAATTGCTGAGTGGGATGAACTACCTTTTTGAATGTCATCATTCTCACTTTTGTTCTGGTTGTGCCATTTCCATTAGTTTTCCTGTCCTCTTTCTCATTTTTCCTTTAGAATAATGTTGACCATTTGGTCTCCTATGTTGTTGTTTTGCACTGTTGAGTCATCTCGACTTATAGTGACCCTGTGTACAATAGCCTTACTCTATCTTAAGTTAATCTCATTGTCTTTGACACACTTTCCTCTGTTATTCCAGTTACTGTGTCAATCCATCTCATTCAGGGTCTCCCTCTCCTGTGCTGTCCCTCTACCCTTCCAAGCATCATATCCTTCTCCAAGGACTGGCTCTTGCTGGAAACATGCCCAAAGTATGTGAGACAGAGCTTCCAAATCCTTGCCTCCAAGGAGCAGCTTGGTTTCACCCTTTCCAGAACATACTTATTTGTTCTCTTGGCAGTCCATACTCAATATTCTTTTCAAGTACTACAACCCAGACATCAATTCTACTATTGTCCTTAATCATTGTTCAGATCTCTGATGCATAACAAGTAATTATAAAGACCATGGCTTGGATCAGGTGCACCTTAGTCACTAGACTGATATCTAGACTCTTTACTCTGCAGAGATCCATGACAATAGATTTTTTTCTGTGCAATTTGTCTTTGGATTTCCTGACTGCTAATGCCAAGAGTTTGATGGTGAAATAAAATAAGCTGAAATTGTTAGTGTCAGTGTCTTCTCTATCTATCCTGATGCTGCCAGTTGGCCCAGAGATGAGGATCTTTGTCTTCTTGATACTGAGCTTCAATCCATATTGAAGACTACAGTCCTTGACTTTCTGAAGCAAATGCTTCAGGTCCTCCTCAATTTCAGCAAGCAAGGCTGTGTCATCTGCACAATGCAGATTGTTGATGAGTCTTCCTTCAATCTTGATGCCACATACCTCCTCATATGGACTGAAAAGATAAGGAGATATGTACTCCTTCCCTGATTTTGAACCATGCAATGTTTCCTTGTTCTATTCTAACAGCTTATTCCTTGTCCAAGTATTGGCTTCACATGAGCACAATTAAGTGTTCTGAGATTTCCATTCTTCTTATGGTTAGCCACAATTTGTTGTGATCCACACAGTCAAATGCCTTTGCATAGTCAATGAAACACAAACATGCCTCTGGTACTCTCTGCTTTCAACTAAGATCCATCTAATATTGGTTATAATGTCCCTAGTGCCACAGTCTCTTCTAAACCCAGCTTATACATCTGGCAGTTCTCTGCTGATGTACTGTTCCAGTCCATTTTGGATAATCCTCAGCAAGATCTTTCTTGCATGTGATATTAGTAATATTGTTCAATAATTTCCACACTCTGTTGGAGCACCTTATTTTGGAATGGGAATAAGTATGGATCTCTTCCAGTGAGTTGGCCAGGTGGTTGTCCTCCAGATTTCTTGGCACAACAAGTTCGTCCCTTTTGATTTTCCAACTCTAGCTTTCTGCACATTTCATTATAATATTTTGCCACACTGCCCTTTGAAATCTTCCGTTCAGCTCTTTAACTTCTTGATTTCTTCCCTTTGCTTTGGCTTCTTGACATTTTCGTGTAATATTCAGAATCTCTTCTGACATCCATTTTGGTCTTTTCCCCCCTCCTCTTTCTTTGTAATGACCTTTTGCTTTCTCCATGGATGATTTTCTTTATATTCTCCCATAGCTCATCAGTGTTGAAAGCTTCAGTCCTGTTCCTGAGATTGTTTTTAATTCAGGAAAGATGGACTCAAGGTCAAACTTTGGTTCTTGTGGATTTAATCTTTTTAGATTCAATTTGAACTTGCATATAAATATAGTTGATCTGTTCCATAATCTGCACCTGGCCCAGTTTTCACTGGTGATAT
>NW_006399755.1:7510380-7513923 GCF_000299155.1 Elephantulus edwardii
CCCAGGTTACCTCAGTACAGCAGATTGACAGAAGAGTGCTGTACCACTTAGAAAAATGTTCCTCCAAAATACAATAACAACCAACTTTTAAATACAAAGGCCCTCCAAGAGGCCTTGTTGACTCTAAACAAGAGGCTTAAATAAAAACAACCAATATATGTTGTTATTGTTACATGCCATTGAGTCACCTGTAACCCTATGTACAGCAGCTCTGCCCTGAGCCAGTCTCACTAATTCTGACACACCAACCCTCATTGTCCCAGTTACTATATCAATTCATCTCATCTGGGGTCTTACTCTCCTGCACTGACCATCCACCCTTCTAAGCATGATGTCCTTTTCCAAGGACCAGTCTCTCTTGGCCACATGCCCAAAGTATGTGAGAAAGACCTTCAAAATCTTAGCCTCCAAGGAAAGACTTGGTTTCTCCCTCTCCAAGATAGACCTATTTGTTTTCTTGGCAGTCCATGAAATGTTCAAGACTCTTCTCCAGCACCAAAACTCAAAGGCATCGATTCTTCTTCTGTCATCCTTAGTCATTGTCCAGCTCTCTGAGCATAACAAGTAATTGAGAAGACCATGGCCTGGATTAGGCACACCTTTGTATTTAGACTGACATTATTGCTCTTCAGCACTCTGGAAAGGTCCATGACAGCATATTTTCCCAATGCAATTTGTCTTTTGATTTCCTGACTGCTGGTGTTAAGAGTGTTAATTGTGGAGTCGAGCAAGCTGTAATTGTTAACAACGTCAATCTCTTCTCCATCTATCATGGTGCTGCCAATTGGCACAATGGTGAGAATCTTTATTTTCTTGATGTTGAGCTTCAATCCATATTGAAGACTACAGTCCTTGACCTACTGCAGCAAGCACTTCAAGTTGTCTTCAGTTTCCACAAACAAGGTTATGTCATCTGCATACTGTATATTGTTGATGAGTTTTCCTCTAACTTTTTTTACTATGTATTTTTTTAAATTATACTAGTTTATTTACAAAAGTCAAATACATTGATTTCCAGAACAGATTCTTCCAATATCCCTCACCCCCACCCATCAAAATTGTACAAGTCCATCATTAATTGTCCCGGCCCATGGGATCTTTTCAACGGGGACCCTGGGAAGGAAAGAATGACCAAAAAAGGGACAAGAGACACAGAGGCATCGGAGACAAGTCGAATTTCCGATCAAGTCTCGATTTTATTGAAAGCACTCACAGCTTATATACAGGAGCACAATGGGGGGAAGAGAAGTACGCAATGGGGGAGAATAGCATCATATTCTAGTAATCTGAAAGTTATCTGGTAACAGAAACTTAGCAGGGCATTTTCCCAAAACCTATCCTCCCAGGGTGGGGTAAACTGAAACCTATTCTCCCAGGGCAACATGTCCAAACGTGTCCTTAGAGAATTACAAAATGGCTTCGGCTAGGTTGAACTAGCAGCCTCCAACAATTAATCCTTCCCTCCCCCTGCACATCCTCATCCCTCCGCTTCCACCCTCCTCCTCCCCCTCAGATTCTTGTGTTTATTCAACAATAATGGATTTAGACAACATTTGTCCTTGTGGGACTGAGTTAGTTCATTCAGCAGCAGCATTATTCCTCCATTCTTCATGCTACATTCTTACTCATAAATCCCTGCTTCCCAAATGACCTGTTCTGCATAAAGATTGAAAAGATATGGAAACAGGATGCATCCCTGATGCACTCCCTGATTTTGAACCAGGCACTGTTTCCTTGCTCTGTTTTGAGTACTGGTTCCTGGTCCAAGTATAGGTTTCACATAAGCACAATCAAGTGTTCTGGGATTCCCATTTTCTTCAAGGTTAGCCACAATTGTTGTGATCCACACAGTCAAATGCCTTTGCGTAGTCAATGAAACACAGATAGACATTCTTCTGGTAGTCTTTGCTTTCTGCCAAGATCCATCTGACATTGGCAATAATGTCTCTAATGATACAACCTCTTCTAAAACCAACTTATATTTCTGGTAGTACTCTGTCAATGTACTGTTTCAGTAGTTTCTGGCTAATCTTCAGTAGGATTTTGCTAGTATGTCATATTAGTGATATTGTTCAATAATTTCCATACTTTGTCAGTAAAAAATCCAACTCATTACTTACAGGTGATAATCTTTATTTTGTGAGCCAATATGTAATTTTTTTAAAAAAAATTCTGAGTAAAAGTTTATACATCATATTGATTTTTCTTTCAACCATTTGTAGACATTTTGTTTTAAAATATTAATTACAATTGACTACTGCAGTTAATGTGTTACAGTGTCTAACTGACCCTGATTTTGGATTGCCTTGCCCTTCACTCAACTTGTCTGTTTATTAATTTTTACTCCTTTCCCCCATCCCTTCTTGTTTACCCTGCAAGACTGATTCTTTCTCTGTGTTAAATAATTTCTTTAGTTTTTTATGTTAGCTATCTTATCTCATAATTGCATGTTTAATTTTGAGCAACTGTCAAATTGTTTTCCATAACAACTCTATGACCAACATTCTAGGTGGGCCCCAATTTCTATACATTCTTCCAGACAATAGTTACTTTCTTTTTAAAATACCTATTTTGGTGAAATTGAAGTGGCATTTCATACCTAGGTTTTAATTTGTATTTCCTTAATGCTAATTTGCTCCTGAGCTTGGAAGGAGGAGCGGCATCCACTTCGGTAATAGCTTGCCTCTGGAAACCCTATGAACCTGGAGAGAGGAAGAAAGGCACCCAAGTTTCAAGGACTCTCCTTCATAGGGTCACTATGAGTTGCCTGTGACTCGACAGCACTAAACAACAACAACAATTTGCTCCTGATCCAGGCCATGGTCTTTGCAATTACTTGCTATGCATCAGAGAGCTAGACAAAGGATGACAGAAGAAGAATCAATACCTTTAAGTTGTGGTGTTGGGGAAGAGTCTTGAACATATATATCATGGACCGCCAAGAAAACAAACAGGTCTCTCTTGGACAGGGAATGCAGGCTTCAGAGCTGTTTTATATAGGGTTGCTATGAGGCATAGGTGACTCCATGGTACGTAACAACCAACACCAATGACAAAGAGCTCCAGTGGCCTAGTATGTAAGGAGTTACACTGTCAAACAAAAGGCAAGCAACTCAAATCTACCAGGTGCTCCTCAGGAGAAAGATGGGCAGTTTCATCCAGTGTGATTTACAGCCTCAGAATATCTGCTGGAGGGTAAGCAATGAATCAGTTCCAATTAGATGATTTGTTACAACAGCAACAACAATGCTGATGATGCTTACTATTTGCATATCTTCTTTAGAGAAATGCTCATTCAAGTCCTTTGCCCATTTTAACTTTCACTTGTATTTTTGTTGTTATTATTGTTGTGGTGGTCTGCCATGGAGTCAGAACGGATTCCAGCAGGTTTTCAGAGGCAGTAAATCACACAAGAGAAGATTAGGCATCCTTCTCCCTCTGAACAGTTGGTGGATTCAGACCACATGCCTTTGTGGCTGCAGCATGGCTTTTTACCACTAGGCCACCAGAGCTCTCTTGTTGAGTTATAGAAGTTCTTTATAT
>NW_006399755.1:7514058-7523136 GCF_000299155.1 Elephantulus edwardii
TATTGCCCTATTTTCTCTACCCTCCTCCCCAGACATAGGATTTACAGATAGTTCTTTCTGTGGCTTGACATTTTACTTTCTTGATAATACCTTTTAATGCATGAAAAGTCTTCATTTTTTCTTCTTTTTCTCTTATTCATTGTTGCACATTTTCTCCCCCATCCTTTCCCCTCCCAACCCACCCTGCAAAGTATCCCTTATTTCAGATTGTTCTCACATACACAATGCATAATCCAAAAATTCTAATTAATTTTAAAAGTCTAATTAATTTTTTCTTTGATTGTGTCTTTTTTTTATTATACCTAAGAAGTTATTACCTATGCCAAAGTAAAAAGATCTGGCTATGTCTCCTTAGTTTCAGAATTCTATCTCTTATGTGTAGGTCTTTGGTCCATTTTTAGTTAATTTTTATACATGATGTGAGTTGTTGTTGTTGTTGTTGTTGTTAAGTGCCGTCGAGTCACAGGTGACTCATAGCAACCCTATGAAGGATAGTCCTTGACGCTTGGGTGCCTTTCATCCTCTCTCCAGGTTCATAGGGTTTCTGGAGGCAAGCTATTATGGAAGTGGATGCCACTCTTCCTTCCAAATATGATGTAAGTAAGCCAAATTAATTCTATTGCATGAGGCTACTCAGTTGTCTCAGCACCTCGTGTTGAAAAGATTATTCTTTCACCACTCAAAGGTTGTTGTCATTGGGTGTCATTAAGTTGACTACAGCTCATATGAATAACAAATGTAACTCCTATGAATAACAGATCTGAACCCTGGCCTAGCCTGTGCCATATAGTCACTGTGTCAGTGCATCTTGTTGTGGGTCTTCCCCTCCTTCACTGATCCTCCACCTTTCCAAAAATGATGTCCTTTCCCCAAAATTGGCCCCTCCTAACAACATGAAAGACTCAGAACTAAAATATTGTTGTTAAAAAAGTTATCAGGGGGAGATTGAATATGCATGCCTACTCATTTTATGACCTACAACACAAAAAAGGCAATTTTTCTCTGCTTTGGCACATGACCATACTTCTTTTTAAATTTGGACCAGCTTTCAACATTTTATCCTTTGTACTTTCAATGTAAGAAAGTAACTCCAATCATTTCTTTAATATGTTTTGTTTTGGGTTTTTTTCTATTTAATTTTTTGATAAGTATCAAAATTTTATTTAATTTTTAAGTCAGTTATACTTAAATAGGTTTCAGAAATGCGCTTTATTCTTCTTGATAGATCTAGAACAGAATTCAATTTTATAATGAAAATTTAGAAAACGCATACATTTAACACATACATTGTGTTGTTGTCAGGTCTTAAAAAATAGTAGAATTTCAGACAATTTTATAAAATAAAAAAATAAGGCTAGAGAGTAAGAAAACTCTTCAAGTGTAGAAGACACGGGGCCTGGAAGGGGTACAAACATAAGCATGTTTCTCTGGTCAACAAGTGCTCAGAGAATTTCTAGGATCTTTTTTTGGAGAAAGACATGTTTTTCAGAAGTCAAAGGAGTTGTGGTTTTTTTCACAGATTCAGTCAGAAGTCGCAGCTCTCCTTTGTATTCAAACAGACCTTGGATGAAACTGGTTTTGGTTTTTTGCTGGCGTTATTTCCTTGGCAACATTTTCATCCTGGTTACAGCCACTGTCCTTAACTCTGTAATTGTTTGCCTTCAATAAGTTTGCCTTCACTTGTGGATTTCTATCTAGAGTACTTTTTTTTTCCCTAACCTAAGGCAAGTGGTCAGGTCATTTGTTCATAGGGTTGCTATGAGTTGTCTACAACTTGATGGCACTTAACAACAATAACAATGACAACACAGAGAGAGCTATGTTGGCCTAGTGGACACAAAGTTATGCTACCAAGTCCAAGGTGGGTGATTTTAATCTGCGGCCCTCAGGCCTGGTTTAAATTGGTTTTTGTCAAACATTCTTCTACGTGGTATAGCACTGGTCTGTGCATTGCTGCACAGAGGTAACTCGTGGTTGCTGTGAAGCTAAATACTGTGACAATGATGTGCCAAACAAGATAATGGTTACCCATGGTGAACTGTTCTTGGTGGAGCTTCCCAATTAAAATAAGCTTGGAAGCAGGAGTGGCATCCACTTCCAAAATGGCTTGCCTCCGGAAACTCTATAAACATGGAGAAACAATCAAAGTTATACAAGTGTTCAAGTCTTTTGTTCATACGGTTACTGTGAGTCATCTACAACTTGGCAGCACTTTAACCACAATAATAACGACAACATAGAGAGAGCTCCATTGGCCTAGTGGACACAAAGTTATGCTACCAAGCCCAAGGTGGGTGATTTTAATCTGCAGCCCTCAAGCCTGGTTTAAACTGTTTTTTGCCAAACATTCTTCTAAGTGGTATAGCCTGATCTGTGCATTGCTGCACAGAGGTAACTTGTGGTTGTTGTGAAGCTAAATACTGTGACACTGATGTGCCAAACGCGATAATGGTTACCCATTGTGGACAGTGTTTGGTGGAGCTTCCGGATTAAAACAAGCTTGGAAGCAGGAGTGGCATCCATTTCTGAAATGGCTTGCCTCCGGAAAAATTTATGAACATGGAGAAACAACCAAATTTATACAAGTGTTATAGAGTTATATGAACTTCACAGGGTCGCTATGAGTCATCTACGACTTGACAGCACTTAACAAGAACAACTACCACCTAAGGCTGTGGTTATTTTGCTTTTTTTTTTTAGAGGTTTGTGGTTGTTTTTTTTAAAGTAACATCAAAATTCCCAAGGATAATGATTTATTCTGTACCCAATATAAGTTCAATTCAAACTTCATTTTTAGTAGGATCCCATTTTGTTTCTTTGCTTCATTTTTATCTCCTTTAGATTGTTTCCTTTCTGATTATTTATTTTGGCAAAATCATGGGCGTTTATCATTGGGAGACAGACAATACAACTTCATACTTTGAATGCCTTTACATGACCTGAGTAATAGACACAATGAACAATCACTAACTGTGAAAAAAATAATGTGATTAATCACTAATCATAATGCACATATGTATTTACATAGTGATTTGTGAACTGAAGTGCTAGCAGCAAAGTGTGTACTTTATGTAATTATATACAGTTAACACACCATAAAAGAAATTTGAATTGTGTTTTGGGGGCCGATGTAATTTAACTAAAGTGTGGCAGCTAAAATTTATGTGTATCAGAACTATGCAAAGTGAGCGCTATCTGTACTTACTTATTTCTAATACAGATTATAATGTAACTTTTAAAATAGCTATGTTTATGAATCAGCTCACAAAGTTTCTTACAATTTAACAATCAGCTCTCATGACCAAATACAGATCCAGAATAATTTTCAGCTCATTCATTCTCTGGTTCTATGAATCATTCCTACCCTCAAAGTACATCCATGAATACTCATTGCTGATAAGTCGGAACTAACTCATAGCTGACACTCCAGTGAATTGTTAGGTGCTGTTGAGTCAACTATGATTCATAGTGACCCTCTATCTATACCCTGGCCTATCCTGTGCCATTTTTCATCATCTCTGCTATCCTTAAGCCCATTGTTACAGTCACTGTGTGAAGACTCTTTGAGAGTTTTCTCTTTTGCTGACTGGCCCTCCACCTTTCCAAGTATCATATCCTTTTCCAAGGACTGGCCCTTCTTAGTAACATGCCCAAAAGATGTAATATGAAAAAGCTTCACTATCCTTGCCTCCAAGGAATACCCTTGCTGCACCTTCTCCAAGGCATATCAGTTTGTTCTTTTGGCAATCCAAAGGATATTGGCAATCCAAAGGATATTCAGTATTCTTCTCCAATATCACAACATTGACCCTTCTTCTGTTATCCTTAGTTACTGTTCAGCTTTAAAATGTATAACAAGGAGTTGAAAAGACCATGATTTGAATCAGAAGCATCTTCATTTTTAAGCTGACATAACTGCTCCTTAATACCTAAGAGAGGTCCTTAACAGCAGATTTACCCAATGCAATACATCTTTTGATTTCTTGACTGCTGGTGTCAGGGAACTGATCGTGAATCCAAGCAAGATGAAATCACTGACAACTTCCACCTCCTTTCCATCTATCATAATGTTGCCTATTGGCCCACACAAAGACCTATTAACATAACTGTTAAGTCAAATATCTCATCAACAACTAAAGTCAAAGAGAAGGAAATTAAGGATTTCTTACAATTTTTCCAGGCTGAAATTTATATAATCAACCTGCATTAATAAAAACTGGTGACTGGAATGAAAAAGTTGGAAACAAAGAAGGAGGTCTGGTGGTCAGAAATCATAGATCCAGTGACAGAAATGAGATTGAATGATTGGATTTTACATTTATCCTTTGCAAATACTTCTTTTAAAAAACCACCAGAGCATCCATATACATGGACCCTACCTGACGGATTACCCAAGAATTAGATTGACTATATCTGTGCGGAGAACCCGTTGAAGAAGCTCAATGTCAGCAGTCAAAATCAGGCCAGGTGCTGACTGTGGAACAGACCATTAATTACTCATGTGCAAGTAATGAGCTGACGAAAATGAAAACAAGTCCACAAGAACCAAAATACAACCTTGAATCTATTTCACCTCAATTTAAAAACCTTTTCAAGAATAGATTTCAGGCACTGAAGGCTAATGATTGAAGACCAGATAAGCTGTGAGGTAATGTCAAATGATAGCATCTAGGAAGAAAGCAAAAGGTCATTGTAAAGACAAGGGAGAAAGAAAAGAACAAAATAGATGTTAGAAGAGACTGAAAATTGCACTAGAACTTCGAGAAGCCAAAACACAAGAGTAAAATGATGAAGTAAAAGAGTTTAATACTGACAAGAAGCTGCACTGCAATCCCAGAGGTACGTGGTTCGAATGAGGGGCAATCTCCTCCTGTACCAGTCAGATCTGATTTGACAGTACATTCACAAAAAGAAAATAAATTTTTTAAAAAAAGACTTGAATAGAAAATTTCAAAGGGCAGCGTAAGAAGACCAAAACAAAAAAGTACTATAGCTGCAAAAGGCAAACAAATGGCTTTTCCTCTAAAAGGACATAGCCCTGTTGACATTCTGGTTTGAGCTCAGTAAGATCCATATTGCCTATGCGGTTGCCCAAATTGTAAGAAAATACATTCATAATAACAAATATAAAACCACTGGTTATGACTTTCTCTTTAAAAAAACAAAACATAATGAAATGTGCTGGAGTAAGAAAAGAAAAAAGAAAAAATCATTTGGCATTTCTCAAGGTGAAAGAATTGAAAAACAGATTCAAGTCTTGAGTTGCAAATGGAGTGAGTGTAGCACTCTAAAATAAAAAAAAATCACCTCATGATTTTGCAATAAATTAGCAACGAATGCTGGCTACTTGGATGGCTATTCTGTACTCCAAAATATTACTTATTGGCTTTCTGATTATGAGAGAATACCTATATATAGAATAATATAAAATAATAGAAAAGGGTTTAAAGGAGCTATTTATCTCTTCTCTGAAGCTATGAGAGATAAAGATAGGAAGGAACAGTATTTACAGTTTAAAAGCTGGAAAAAGGCAAAGGCTTAATCATTAATTGTACATGGTACCTACCATGTACCTAGCAAATTCTTGGTAACCCTTACAGCTCTGTGACATATAAGTGAGAAAAACAAAATTGAGGGAATAAATTACTTCCTCAAGCCAAACAACCTGATAGTGAATTGGCTGTGAATTGACTTCTTCCCAAAACCAGGCTCTTTCCACTACCCTGTATACTATCTCTGTGCATAGTGAGTATATAGAATGGAATGGGCTGGAAAGGCAGTAAGAGTATGACAGAACTGGGCACCATGATGTTTGGCCCAAAGAGTCAAATGCCTAAATCAATACCTTCCTCTTAAATTCAGATCATGCTGACATCATTAGAACCTTGATTTCCAGTTTCCCAGACAAGTATCTAGGAGGGACCATTCTTTGGAAAAAGACATCATTCTTGGAAAAGGGAAAAACAGAGAGTTAGTGAAAGAAAAGAAGATCCTCAACAAGATGGACTGACATAGTGACTATAGCAATGTCAGAGATGATGAGGATGGCACAAGATAGAGCTGAGTTCAGATCTGCTGCTCACAGGGTTGCCATGAATTGTACTTTACATAATGGCACCAAACAACAACATGCCATGACACCTTACAAATGATTCTTACAAAACAACAACAACAAAAAAAAAACTACACATATCTTTAACAGTTCCCAGTCCCTATACTTCCTAATACTTTCTTATTGGGACCAGAGGATGGCAGTGTGAGTCATATACAGAATATTAATTATGCTATTAGAAATATTCTCTTGTGCTATTATTCAGCTAAATTTTATTTCTTTGAAAGCATTTTGCTCGCCTAATTGCTGCCAATGGTTTTAACTGTCCCTGGTGGTTATGGAAGGAGCCCTGCTGACACAGTGGTCAAGTGCTCACTCACCAACCAAAAGGTTAGTGGTCTGAATTCGCCAGCCCCTCCATGGGAGAAAAATGCAATAATCTGCTTTCATGATGATTACAACTTTGGAAACACTATGGGTTTGGGCCAGTTCTTTCTGGATCTATAGGATCATTATAAGTTGGAATCTACTCAACAATAGTGGGTTTGGGTTTAGTAGTTGGTACATGGAAGACATAGTTTGTGGGGAATTGTGCTACTAATACAGAGATGGTACCTCTCTGGTGTCTGGAAAGATGGACAATCTCCTTCATGTGATTTAGAGCCTTGGAAAATATGCTGGAGGGTCAGCTATCTGTAAGTTTCAACTCAGTGGCAATAAGACAGAGTTTACATTCTCATCCTGAGTGGGCATGGGGACATAGCAAAGTTGGAATAGCATGGAAATTTGTAGTTAGACACATGTGGGTTGCAGTCTTAGCTCTGCCACTTGTGGTTATCTTGTACAGGTAACTTCACCTATCTGAACCTCAGTTTCCTAATTTGTCAAGAAGTTGAAACAACCTAAAACCCCAACTGTTCTAACTCATGACAATTCTCCATTGGGTTTTCAATGCTATAAATCTTTATGAGAGAAGACTGCTTATCTTTCTTCTGGGGAGAAGCTTGTGCATTAGAACCACTGACTTTTTGGTTAGTAGTCCAAGCTGTAGCACACTATGCCACAAAGGCTTCTTTGTTAAAACAATATTCATCACTATTTCCTTCAAGCCTACTTCTCTTTCTCTGTTTTCTGTCTCCTTGCCTAGTGGCATGCTACCAAATTGCCTAAACCAGAAACCCAAGTGTCATTTTTTATTTCTCCCTCTTCTTCACACACTAATCTAATCATCGAGTTTAACAATTTTACCAACAGAAATCTCTACTTCCTAACCAGTTGAAGTGGAATTGATTACAGCTCATTGCAACCCTGGATGTTTCAGAATAGGTATGTGCTCCACAGAGTGTTCAATGCTGTGGTCTTCCTCCTAAGGTGTCTCTGTGTAGACTTGAACCATTAACACTTGGTTAGTAGTCAAGAATTAGCACAAGTTCTTAGCTACTTGTGCTACCTAGGGGCTTTGAAAGTGACTTTTAAGAAGATAACTGGATTCTATTTTTCTGCATTCAAATTGAAGAGATAAATTGTCAGTACATAGAAAACTGCCAGAAATTGAAGTTAGATTTAGAAGAGACCATTGTTGTTGTTGGTATGTGCCATCGAGTCGCCTGCGACTCTAGTGTGACCCTATGTACATTAGCTCTGAAACCTGCCTTGTCCTGAGCCAATCTAAACGTCTTTGACAAACTTAATCCCATTGTTTCAGTCACTGAATCAATCCATCTCATTCTGTGTCTTCCTCTCCTGTACTGTTCCTCCATCCTTCCAAGCATGATGTCCTTTTCCAAGGACTGGTCTCACCTGGTAGCATGCTCAAAGTGTGTGAGACAGAGCCTCAAAATGCTCATCTCCAGGGAGCAGCCCAGTTTCATGCTCTCCAGGATAGATCTGTTTGTTCTCCTGACAGTGCATGGTATGTATATTTAACACTCTCCTCCAGCACCACAACTTAGAGGCATCAATCCTTCTTCTATTATCCTTAGTTATTTTTCAGCTCTCTGATGCCTAGCCAGTAATTGCAAAGACCATGGCCTGGATCAGGTGCACCTTAGTCTCCAAACTGACATCATCTTCAGTTCTCTAGCAAGATCCCTGATAGCAGACTTTCCCAGTGCAATTCGCCTTTTGATTTCCTGGCTGCTGGTGCCAAGAATGTTGATTGTGGAATCAAGCAAGCTGAATTTATCAAGAATCTCAATCTTTTCTCTGTCCACCATGAAGCTGTTTATTTGCCCAGTGATGAGAAGAGACCATAGCACCAGGAATATAATTGTTGATGTCAGATGGATCTTGGCTTAAAACAGAGAACACCAGAAGGATGCCTATCTGTGTTTTATTGACTATGCAAAGACATTTGACTGTGGATCACAACAAATTATGCTTAACATTGAGAAGAATGGGATTCTTGTCTTCATGCAAATGTATATCTAGACAAAGAAGCTGTTGTTTGAACATAGCAAGGTAACACTACATGATTCAAAATTAAGAAAGGTGTACATTAGGTTGCATCCTTTCTCTATATCCATTCAATCTGTGTGGTGAACATACCATTTGAGAACCTGGATTTTATGAAGAAGAATGTGGCATCAGGATTGGAAGAAAACTTAACAACAACCTGCTTTATGTGGATGACACCATCTTGCTTGTTAAAGAGAGGCTTTGTTGAAGGGCTTGCTGCATAAGATTGAGGACTACAGCTTTCAATATGAATTGCATCTACACATCAAAAAACAAAAATATTGACTACTAGGCCAATAATTAACATTATGATAGATAGAGAAAAGATTGAAGCTTTCAATGATTCCGCTTACTTGGATCCACAAGCCAACACCCTTGGTATCAGCAGACAAGAAATCAAAAGACAGTTTGCTTTGGAAGAATCTGCTGTCGGGGACCATTCTAGAGTGTTCCTATCCCAAAGAAAGGTGACCCAACAGAATGTGGAAAGTACAGAACAATCTCACTGATTTCACATGCAAGCAAGATTTTACTGAAGATTATCCAAAAACGACTGGAACAGCACATCA
>NW_006399755.1:7524849-7537037 GCF_000299155.1 Elephantulus edwardii
AGTGACTGGGATAATTGGGATGGGAGTGTCAGAGACAGTGCGATTGGCACAGGACAGAGCGGAGTTTAGGGCTGTTGTACATAGAGTCGCTATGAGTCGCAAGCGACTCGACGGCACATAACAACAAACAACAACAAATATAAAGACTAGGTGTACCTGATCCAAGCTATGGTTTTTTTCAATTACTTACTGCATCTGGCAGTTGGACAATGACTAAAGATGGCAGAAGAATTGATGCCTTTGTGTTGTAGTGTTGGAGAAGAGTACTGAATATCTTGTGGTCTGCCAAGGGAACAAACAGGTCTGTCTTGGAAAGAGTGAAACCAGGGTGCTCCTTGGAGGCAAGGATAGTGAAACTTTTCACATACTTTGAACAGGTTGTAAGAAGGAGTTAGTCCTTGGAGAAGGATATCATGCTTGGAAAGGTGGAGGGTCAGCTTAAGAGAAGAAGATTCCAAACAAGATGAATTGACATAGTGAGAGTACCTATGAGCTTGAGTATGTTGGAGATTATGAGGATGGCACAGGACAGGGCATGGTGCAGAGTTGTTTTCCATAGGGTTGCTATGAGTAGTAGTTGGCTCAATAGCACATAACAACAATAACACATGAAGACAATATGTTATCACATGAATAAAGGAGTATTTTAATAGTTGTTTCAGGTAATTGTGAATTTTTTATTTGATACTATATCAAACTTGACAAGTTGTAATATCTTAAAGATTAATCATAGTTTAGAATCTGAAACTACATCTGAACATTTTATATTCTATTATAGTAAGATCTATTGCTTTGTCTTATACTTTAAATATTTTTACCTATATCTTTGTGATGTGATTTGAAAATATTGGTTTCATGAATTCAGTAGATCTTCTAAGAGTTGATGTATTCATTACATAATATGTTTTTGAAATAATATTTGTTAATATTACCATTCATCTCTTTTAAAAGGTACTGAGAATCTGTCATATTTATAATGGTATATACAAATATTCCATAATTCTAAATTCACTTGAAAACTCAAATTTTATCTTTTGTAACAAACACTGCTAGTTGTTTTCTTTGAAGTGCCATGTTAACTTTGTTCATTTTCTAGAATGTATGTGTCAAATACTGGAGTCTGAATAATCATAGTTGGCCTGTTGTTCTTTCAAGTAAAAACTGTGCATAGTCATGTGTGTGGATATACACATATCCTAGTTCTTGTCATTAAGAATTTAGAAGTATTATGTATACTGCATTGAAATGGATGAGGGAGAGAACAGTTTAAAAGCTATATATTATAGGGCATTATGATTATCATAAGAGTCCAGAATGAAGATTGTAAGGGGAGCTCTGGTGGCCTAGTGGTAAGGAGCTACAACTACAATCCTAGATGCACACGGTTCGGATCCACCAGATGCTCTGCTGGGGAAGGAGGGACAATCTCCTCCTGCACCAGTCAGATCTGATTTGACAGTATACTCACACAAAAATAATAAAATAAAATTTAAAAAAAAAAGAGTCCGGAATGAAGATTGCAGAGTGGAGTATACTCAGGGGCGGGAGGGGTGAAAAGTGCAACAGTGAATGAATGGAAATCCAAAATCTCTGTAAATGTTCATTGAAATTAATAATAATTTAAAAAAAAATAATTTAGAAGTAATGAAACCATAGTTGCATTGAGTACATCTGGTAGCTAAACCTTGAATTCAAATGACATTGTTTACGAAACAGTACTAGGGGATTTTTTTTTTAAAATTAATGATTTCAGAGCTAGAGCTGGAAAAGGACAAGATGAGCCTAGGATGGAGTGATAGGAAGTAAGGATGTGCTTATAAAACAATGGGAAGATGTTAAAGGGGCATAGAAGTCAACCAAATCTGAAAGTTTTTTCATAAAAATAAATCATACTAATGGTTACATAATTCACAGAATTAAGAATCAATGAGTTCATTCTGAAATGAATTAATTATCAAAGGGAGAAGTAAAAAGCTCTTCTGTGCAGTAGGAAACCAAATATCAAATAGATCAGTCACTTACTCATTGCCACTGAGTTGGAACTAACTCATAGCTGACTCTCCCACAGGTTTTCAGAGACTGTAAATTGCATAGGAAGAAACTGCCCATCTTTTTCTCACAGAGCTGCTGGTGGACTTGAACTATCAGAGAGGAGCCACTCTTAGCAGTGTAACTCCCTACAGGCTATGCCACTAGAACAATAAAATATGGAAGGAATTATAATCATAGAGTTAGAAAATCAGCATTTGGCAATCACTGTAGCAATAACTGGGCTAGTGTACTCAGTGGTTGAAATCCATACAGTCTCTGAAACTGATGAAAGGTCCCCATGAATTGGGCAAAACCAGTGAGTATATATGTGCTCGCTTTGGCAGCACATGTACTAAAATAGAAACAATACAGAGATTAGCATGGCCCCTGAGCACAGATGACATGCAAAAACAATGAGTACAGTAATAATTAAGGAGCCCTGCTGGTGTAGTGTGCAACATGTTTGCCTGCAAATCAAAGTGTGTTAAATCCACTACAGGGAAAAGATGGGTAACCTACTTCTGTGAAGATTTATAGTCTCAGAAACCCAATGGAGAGTTGATAGGAGCCAGAATCTAATTCACAGCAGTGACGTTTAAAAAATGTTTTAAAAAGAATTGTTTCCTGGTTGGCATAGTGATTAAAGAATCCAGCTGCTAACCAAAAGTTCATTCGTTCAAATGTACTAGCTGCTCCATGGAAGAAAGATGTTTTAATAAAAATATACAGCCTTGGACACTATGTGGCAGGGCTACTTTGTCTTATAGGGTTGATAAGAGTCAGAATTCACTCAATGGCAGTGGATTTGGTTTCTTGGTAATAATTAAGGAGCTCTATTTGTACAATAGTTAAGCTCTGGTCTGCTAATTCATTCTCCTTTCCTTCTTCCTTTCTTCCATTCAGTTCAAATATAATTTATTAAGCATACCCTAAACCAAGTTCAGTGAAAGTAAGCAAATACAATTTTTCAGGCTTTCTGACCAATTGTTCGGGAAAGAAACACAATAGTAAAAGGTGATTCCCAGATATTTTTGAGCTTTAACACCTGTGTGGAGGCTGGTGCCATTTATTAAGTCAGGAAATCGATATATTTTTTTGGCCCTAATTTTAAAAAACAAATGTTAAACAGTAGAAAATATTTTGCTTAGGGTGCTAGACTTAAACTCATTTAAAGAAACTATCTTTATAATACTGACTTTGTAAAGGATATGCATAGTAAAAATATGAAAGTGAGGAAGACTATTAAATCAGGAGTAAGAAGATATTATGGTAATAGGAACAATGAAAAATTGAGAACGGGTAACCCAATCAATGAATGGCCCAAATAGGTCAAGATAGATTAAAATGAAAAGGATATCCAGTAGGAGAGATGAAAACAGACAGATAAAGGACATTTCAAGGGCAGAAACTGGGTAGCAAGAATCAAAACAATTGAATCAAATTGTAAAAGATGGAGGGGTTTTAAGTGAAAGAGACATCATGCTTGGAAAAGTAGAGAGTCAGTCAAAGAAAAGAAGACCTTCAATAAGATGGTTTGATACAGTGACTACAACAATGGGCTTGCATATGGTGTAGGTCATGGAGGATAGTACAGGCTAGGCAAGAAGAGAGAATTGATACTTTTGAACTGTGCTGTTGGTAAAGAATATAGAATTATACTATGGACTGCCAAAAGAACGAACAAATCTGTTTCTGAAGAAATGCAGTCACAGTGCTCCTTAGAAAGCAAGGATAGTGAAACTTCACCTTACATACTTTGGGTACATTATTAGGAGGAGCAAGTCAAAGTCAAGAAAATGTTATCTTGCTCAGAGATGTCAGTGAAACAGAGGAAGACACTCAAAGAAATAGACTGACACAATTGACAGCAACAGTGGGCCTAAAGAGAGCAGAGACTGTGAAAACGGTGCAGGTCAAGGCAGGATTTTGTTCTGTTGGACATAAAATCAACTTTAGGTCAGAGCTGATTCGATGGTACTTAACAACAACCATGATCAGAGGTAACCTGGTTCATGAACTGCACATGAACTGAGAGGTCAGCAGTTCCAACCCACTAAACTCCTAAAGGGCAGTTCTATTTTGTCCTAAGGGGTCAACATGAGCCAAATTCAATTGACAGTAACAAATGCTTTGGTTAATTTTTTATTTCACCCTTAATTTTCTGGTTTTTTTTAGTATGATCAGGTAGGTGGCAATGATGATACAGGTAGTTTCTTTCAGAAGCAGAATTTGAATAGAAGGAGAAAAAGTCTGAAGAAAGAGGAAATTGGTCCTGGGAACAAATGAATCATCTTCATGTAGTTGCTATACCCTGGTTAGCATGATTATTCATAAACAAATGCAGATTTCCTGTGATGGTAGTAAGCGAGGCTTGGAAAGCAAATTGCTAATGCTAGTTTGCCAAACAGATATAAATTAAAGGGCTCGATTATCTACTTTGGAGATTTTTAGCAAAGGTAACTTATCTTTCCAGTATTTTCTGCAACAAAGAGTGTTGTGACATCAAACAGAAAATATCTTAAGGTGTAGCTTTTCCTCAGGTTGGATGTACTTCACATGCAAAATACTGACAGTATAGTTCTGAATTGACAGGATTTTTGTGAGAATGAATCACTGTTTTCTCTGAGCTCTAGTTTCTCTTTTTGTAAAAAGGGAATAGTGGTATATTGGAGTTGGGTTTTTTGTGGTTTTGTTTCGGTGGTTTTTTTAAAATGATTCAAGTATGTGGTAAAGGCACAACACAGAGTTGTACAGGAAGAGCTTTCACGGATTGCAAGAGAGCAGCTAAGTTCTATTTTTCTAAGATGGCTGCTTACTTATTATTTAAAAGTTTACTGAAATTAATTCTGGCTCATGTTGACTCTCCATAAGGTTTCCTAGGCTGTAAATCTTAATTACAGCAGACTGCCTCATTTTTCTTCCATAGAACATCCAGTGGGTTAAAAAATGCCAATGTTCCAGTCAGCACCCCAACACTTAGGACCTAAGAATGTATTATACTTTTTTAATAGAGAAAAATACAGATTCTATGTGGACAGAATGTCATGGGATCCACAGTATGTACCAAGCTCTATTCTTTAATGATATTGTTATGTACCATTAAATCTGAACAGACTCTGACCCTCCTGGGAGTTTTCAGGAATTGTAAATTGCATGGGAGGAAACTGCCCATCATTCTCCTGCAGAGTGCATGTTGAATTTGAACCATCTACCTCTGAGTTGGTTGTACAATATTAGTATAAATCTATTAGTGAAAATTGGGAAAATTTCACACATACCAGAAATAAGGAATGATGCCCACATTTTTAAGACATTTACACACACACACACACACACACACACACACACACACAGAGGCTTGTTTCAAGCCTAAGAAAAACTAAGAATTAGGGAATCTATTATTTTGGAATCAACAATAATTGGAATTTATTGCATACCTTCTACAGATTCCTTGACATAAAATCTCTAATATGTACATCAACCAGCAATATAAGAATTCAGAATGTTACATAATTTGCCTAGGATCCTAAAGCTAACACATGAAAGAACTGGAAATAGCAGTATCAAGTTTGTCTGACACCAAAGTCTTTGCTCATTCTACTACATCACTCTGTGATGTTGTTATGTGATAAAGTACTATTGTATTTAGAAAATTCTGGGATCAGAGAGTTGGAGAATTTTACTTCCTTTCCTTTATAAGACTTTTTTCTTTATTTTTTTAAGGGGGAGTTTCTGATGTTTGCACCTTCTAGGTTAAATGACAGTGAATGTGACTCCACAACTCCTGCTATGATTCTAGTGATTGTAGAGCAATGTGTCTAAAGGTGAACCACTGACCTTTAGCTTAGCAATCAGACACCTTATACACTGTGCCACCAGGACTCCTTAAGGATGAGTCTAGAAAGAAGGAACCATTTCCTTTTTCTAGAGTCATACCTAAGGAGTTCTGCTTGTTTCCAGATGTTAACTTAGAGGTTAGCAGTTCACATCACTGGGGGGTCGTTGGGGGGGGGGCGCGGTGGGAAGATCGTGATGGGCAATCTCATTCCCTAAAGATTAATAGCTTTGAAAACATACAGGGCCACTATTAATAGGAATCAGCTGAATGGCACAGGGCTGGGTTTAACTTGACATTTCTGGTATTTGCAGGAGGTGAGGTGTGGGGCTGACTAAATAAAGATGAATTGTTTATTTCTCCATTTTATCTAACTGTTTATGAATTTCAAGACAATTTTTTTGGCCAATCTCTTGCCTGCTATATTTACCCCTTCCACTCCCACTTTATTTTTAAAAGGGAGGCATGGAGGTTAAGGGTTTGGCAGCTGTAGGAACCTTCTGTAATGATCTGGCACAGTAGATAAAAACAAAGTTGAAGTCAAACACAGCTCCTTCATTTGTTTTGGGAAAGGTGTGTATGTTTGAAAAAAAGGTTTGTTCTGGGTCACTCTTATTTTGCCCAGACGCACTGATGGGATTTCCTCGAATATGAGAGATGAAAATGAGACTTCCTCACATTATAACTCTCAGATGCGGATCCGAGTGACAGGTACATTCACATACCTTCTGGAGAGAAAAGAAAGGTGCTCGGGCCTGAAGCCAGGGGAGTCACCCACTAGGAGCGGTGGGGACCCAGGGGCTTCAGTCTCCAGGGAGGCGTCGGAGGGCTTGGATCCAGGGTGAGCCACGAGCTCACGGCTCCAGTTTCCCCCAGGCCGTCCTCCCTCCCGTTCGCGCCCGGTGTGGCCTCCGCAGTCCCGGCGCCGTAGCCCGGCGTGGGGTCCAGGGGGCGCTGTGGCCCAGCGGCGCCGGCGGCGCAGGCAGCAGGGGCAGCCGCCGCGACGCCGGAGACTTCGCCAAGGATCCTCGCCTGCACCGCCTCGGTCGTCCCACCTCAGCCTTGCGCCCCCGGTCCGGCTCAGCGACTCTCCTTCGGGATCCGCGTGGTTGCGGGTGGTCCGAGAACCCCATGCGGCTCGGCGGGCCGTGGGCCCCAGCTGCAGCGGCGACCACAGCCCCTTCAGCAGTGGGAGTCTCCGCGGCGACGCTTGGGGCCGCGCTGGTGCCCTTCGGAGGAGGCTGCCAGCTCAGGGACGACCTCTCTGGCCATGCTGAGGCGGCGGCGGCCGCTGCCTGAGGTGAGTGCGGCGCAGCGCGGGCCGGGGCTTGTCAGTCTCCTGCTGCCCGCGGGGGCCCAGCGGCCGCCCTCGGGCCGGGCGGACGGGGCATCCTGCCGTTGCGGCCGCCACCCCCATTCCGGCGGCTCTCGGGCCTTAGCTCTGCCTCTTCGCGTCCCCGGGGAAGCTGGAGGCACACGGGAGGCGACTAGGCCCCGCGCCGCCCAGAAGCCCTCGGCCCAGGCTCGGTTTCTGCGCGTCAGGCGTGTGGGGCTGGGGGCTGCCGGGGGCGCGGGAGCCCTTTGCGTTTGCTCGGGCCAGCCGAGCGCAGCCTTTCTCCGGGCCCTGCACGCACATCCCAGAGCGAGGCAGAGGACGCCTGTTTGCAAACAACCTTGGCTCCTCGCTCCCCACACCGAGTCCCGCAGAGTCCGGGGGGTGGGGGGTGGGGTGTACGGGGGATAGATAGAGAATAAAAATTGGGGTGCGGAGAATTGGGGCCCTGAGAGGCCCTGGAGTGTCATTCCCCAATCTGACTTGCTAGAGAAAAACATTTTGCGTTTTATTTGAGGTGAAATTTCATCACCTGCCGGTAGCTCATCGCTCCCTCTTTCTCCTGCTATTACATCTTGCCTCTTGTATGTACCCTTGGTCTGCCTTGGAGACAGCCCCAACCCAGCTTTGCGATGCTAAGTTTCCTAGATAAATATTCACAGTTATTAACATTATTGCTATTGACAGAAGTGTGACCTCACCAGAATGAGCGCAAAATTCTTAATGTTTCAACCCTCTGTTCAGAAATGTGCCACCTTAATAGGTGGAGAGAATGGGTAAACAAACAAGAGGGCTTTTTAAACGTGCAGTTTTAAGAAAAAGTACCACTTGGAAATGGAACACCATCTTAGAGGGAAAATGAGCTGTTCTGGTTTTAATGTAAAGAAAAAGTAGTTTGATCACATAGACCATATAATTGGATGTTTATTACAAATGTGGTTTCAGGTTATTTCCTCGTTTTTGGTGTTTAAAAGATTGTAGGATTAATAGGTGTTTAAAAACTTTTATAGTTATAAAATTTTTTTAAATATAGAAAATTTACAAAGTACGGAAAGGAACTTGTTGGGTTTTAGTGAATATCTATTTAATAATGGAGGAGAAATCACCCATAATCCCACAGTTTTGATGGTCATTCAGAGTATAAACTGGGTTTGTAGTGATGGTGGTTTTCAATTATGATTTCTGGATATTAGATTCAAAGTTAATTGATAGTTTTGTTTTACTGTTTAAAACCCAATCACTTGGATAACAACCATAAAAGTGTCTTATTAACTGACACTGCAATCATAGTTAAATTCAGCCAAAACTCAGAATACCATTCTAGCTACCAACAAACTCCCTAATTTCTGATGTAATGGCAGACTTCCATAGATCTAGGGAGATTTGGTGGCAGTTTTTGAGGACCTCTTGTGTCAGACATTGTAGCCCTGTATTATTTTTTGTAAGGTTTTATTTAAATATTTTTCACTGTAGAAAAACTTATTTAAAACTAGATTAAAATTTTTATGTTAGTTGAATGAAGGATTTAAAAAAATCAAATTCGGTTCTTGTCAGTGTGCCACTAAAGACCTCTAATATTAGAATCAGCTGACAGACTGTATTAAAATCAGCAGCTACCTGGCCCTTGAATAATTTTCTAGGGATGGTAGTAACACAAGGATTTTCATTTTATCAAACTTCTTGTTTCTTATTCTACTAAAATTCAAGAGCTACTACTAGGGTTAAATTTAAAGTAAGCTAATTTTGTAGAACTGAAACAGCCATCTCCTTTTCAGGAAAGCTATCAATGTTAAGTGGTATTACATTAATTTCTTACAGCAACAGATAAAAGTATTACCATTTTAGAAAAAGGATGAGTTTTCAAGGGTCAGCTGATCAGTCATTGAAAATTTATTGACAACCTACTGTGGTTAGTTATAATGTTATGGAAAGACATGTTGATAAATTAATGTTGGCATTTCATCTCCATAATTCTTATACTTATTTGCAAGACTTTGAGCTTGAGTATCCCAGATGTTATCTCTGAAAAAGCTTGTAAACCGTGAAAGATTTTTCTCAAATTTTAGCTATTAAGTGTCAGGTGCAGTTTTTGGTTCTGGGAAACACAAAAATGACCAAAGTCTCTGCTAGCTTTTAGGTAATTGTGGAAGCAGGACGTGTTTAATTTACTGTTAAAAGGCAAGGTCAGACAGGTGTTATTAATTGAGTAGAACATGCTGGATCACTTATTTACTCTTGGTAAAGTTATTAAGGGCTAGATTGATAACCAAAAGAATATTAGTTTGAACCTACCAGGATATGCACTGGAGACAGACAGAGCAGTCAGGCCCACAAAGATTTAGTCTTAGAAACCCTATGCAGCTGTTCTACTCTTTCGTACAAGGTCAGATATGAGTCAGAATTGGCCTGATGGCAGTGGGGTTGGTTATTCCTATCCAGTATCTTATACTTTAACACCATTAGTGATACTTTTAATATACGGTCATTTCTTTCTCTTCCAGTTTCTGCTTCAGTGTTTTTAATTCTTTAAGGAGATTGTGTGTGTTGCTTGGAAACTGATAATTTTTTCATTTACTTTTTTAGAAAGAGTGGAGATGATTATATTTCTTTTTTCTCTGTATTATACTGCCACTGTTCATGTTATTCAGTACACGTTTTTTGGCACCTGTTTAGGTCACAGAGTGGCTGCAAAGCACAGATTTTTTTAGAAAGGTAATTGCTAAGATTTGAAACTTAAAGTCTTATGTGCCTAAAGAGTATGTGTATATATATATATGCTTGTTTGTTTCAGACTTTTAATTGTGTGATGTGGTGCAGAGCAGGGAGTCAGATGTGAGCAGAACTCCTTACTACAATTCTTAAAGCAATGTGATAACTTAAGATTCTAAATTTCTTAAGTACTAATGGAATAATAGTGGCCCTAACAGCAAATAGGTTTTATGAGATAAAAGTAATCAAAAGCAATTAACTCAGTGTCTGTCACAAGATGGTACTTTATATTTCCCCTTTTAGGGGGACAAAAAGAAAAAAGCAAATTTGTTGTTGTTGTTGTTGCTGTTATGGGACTCACAGCTGGCCCTCCAGGGTGTCTTCAGAGGCAGTAAATCACACTGGAGAAGATTGTCCATTTTTTCCCTGGAGCAGTGATGAACGCCCTAAAAAAGAAAAAGGAAGCATCAAAATTTCTTATGACTTTACTCGTCAAAGACCTGCAGGACATATAATGGCCAACTACACTTTTCTTCTCTGGGGTTTATTGATTGGGTAGGTGCTTTCTCACTGACAGTACATACAGCCATCAGGAGGGGCCTGAATAATTGTTGAGGAGAAATGGGTGTGTGCTGCAAATTACCGTTTTTACAGGGGTCTGTGCTATGTGATGCATCCTGAAAGTGTGATTTTTGCAACGCTTCTGTGTCTCTGGTGGTTTTTTTTTTACTGTAATATAAGTCTTGTTTTGTTTCTGGGTCAAGTGCATTACTTAGAAGTTATATTTATTCAGGGAGCTCTGGTGGCCTAGTGGCAAGAAGCTGCACTGCAGTCCCAGAGGTATGTAGTTCAAATCCACTAGATGCTCTGCTGGAGAAGGAGGGGAAATCTCCTCCTGTACCAGTTGGATCCAATTTGACGGTACACACACAAAAAAAGTAATTAAAAACAAACAAACAAACAAAAAACAACAGAAGTTACCTTTATTCATGTGTGCAAATACTGCATTTTCAGAGGTCCTGAATTATTTGTATGTGTTAAGGGGTCTAGAAGGTATCAGAGGAACACATACATCCCATGATCCTGTTCTACACTGTCATGTACAGAGGGAAATACATGTCTGACATAAATTTATTCCCAGAGGCCAAAGTAAAAAATGTATCCCATGTAAACCTACCTTCAGAGCCGCAAGGGATATATGTGTCCCACATAAAGAATAAAAAAAAATATCATAATTTCAGAACTGCTCCTTGATTCAGTATATTTTCCACTAGTTGGAAATATGTAGTTGTTGTTACATGCCATTGAGTCAACTACAACTCCTAGTGACCCTATTAACCACAATTCTGAATCTTGTCCTATCCTGTGCCATTCCCAAGATCTCTAATATGTAGGAGCCAGTATCTTGTTGAAGGTCTTCATCTCTTTTTATGACCCTTCACCATTCCTAGCATGACGTCTTTTTTTCAAGGACCCCTCCCCGATAGGCTCATAGTATGTGAGATAAAGTTCTTGCCTCAACAGAGCACTCTGGTTACACTTCTTCCAAGACAGACTTGTTTATTCTTTTGGCAGTCCAGGGGATGTTCAGTACTCTACTCCAACACCACAATTCAGAAGCATCACATTTCTTTCTGTCTTATTCATTGTCCAACTTTTAAATGCATAGGAAGTAATTGAAAAATACCATGGTTTGCATCAGGTGCATCTTAGATTTTAAACTGGCATTGTAACTTTTTGTTCTTGCTTGCCATTGAGTTGAAATTGACCTACACCTGTCAAGCAGTAAATTGCATTGGAAGGAGATTGCCCTTATTTCTTCTGTGGAGTGACTGATAGATTCAAACCACATACCATTATGATTGCATCTCAGTGTCAAGAAAACAAAGATTCTTACCACTGGACTGATAGCGTCATGATGGGTGGAGAGGAGATTGAAACTATAAACAGCTTCATCTTGCTTGGATCCACAATTAACATCCTTGGTACGAGCAGTCAGGAAATAAGGAGACACATTGCATTAGGAAAATCTGCAGTTAGGGACCTTTCTACATTATTTAGGAGTAATGATGTCAGTTTGAGGACTTAGATGCGTTTTATTCAGGCCCGTTATCATTTCCCATTATTTACTATGCATCTGAGAGCTGGACAATGAATAAGAATGGCAGAAAAATAATTGACACATTTGAGCTTTGCTGTTAAGGAAGAACACTGAACATTCCATGGACGACAAACAGAATAACAGGTAGGCACCACAACAAGATAAAGGTAAAGAATCCA
>NW_006399755.1:7545583-7547587 GCF_000299155.1 Elephantulus edwardii
CCTGCATTGTGTAGGTGACACACCCTTGCTTGCTGTAAGTCAGGAGCACTTGAGGCTCTTGGTACACAGCGTCAAGGACTACAGTCTTCAATATGGATTACATCTCAACATCAAGCAAACAAAAATCCTCACTACTGGGCCAGTGGGCAACATAATGGTAGGTGAAGAGAAGATTGGAATTATCAACAATTTCATCTTACTTGAACATATAATCTACACCCTCGATACTAGCAGTCAGGAGATCTGGAGATGTTTTGTTTTTAGGTGCCCTTCTATAACTTTAAATCGACTGTGACTCATAGCTACCCTGTGAACAACAAATTTATCCTGTGGCATCCTCGTGATCTCTGCCATGTTCACCCTATTGTTGCCGTTACTGTGTCGTTCAATCTCATTGAGGATCTTCTTTCTTCTCTTTTGTTGTCCTTACCTTTCCCAGCATGCTATCTTCCCCTCCCACCCCCGGCAAGGACTAGCTCCTCCTGACAATATGCCTAACATATGTGAGATGAAATTTCACCATCCTTGCCTTTTAGAAGCACCATTGTTGCATGTCTCCTAACACAAATTTGTTCTTTTGATAGTCTATATTATGTTCAGTACTTGTTGCCAGCACTGCAGTTCAAAGGCATGGAGTCTTCTCTGATCTTAGTCATTTTTCAACTTTTATATGCATATAAAGCAATTGAAAAGTATCATGGCTTGGTTCAGCTGTACCATAGTCTTGAAACGGACATCTTTGTGTTTGAGCACTTTAAAGAGGGTCTTGACAGTAGATTTGTCCAAAACAACACTTCTTTTGATTTGTCCACTTCTGCTACCAGGGGTGTTGATTGTGTATCCAAGTAAAGAGAAATCCTTGACAACTTCAATCTCTTTCTTATTATCATAATGTTGCCTGTTGGTCCAATGGTGAGGATTTTTGTTTTCTTGATGCTAAAATATAATATTGAAGGCTGTAATCTAGTCTTCTGCAGTAAGTGAACAAGTCTTCTTTCCTTTCTGCATTCAGGGTGTGTCTTCTGCATAACCCAGTTTGTTGATGAGTCTTCTTCCAATCCTGTTGCCACATTCTTCTTATAGTCTAGCTTCTGGAATGAATTGCTCAGCATAGAGATTGAGTAAGTATTGGGAAAGGATGCGATCCTGGTATACACTTTTCCTGATGCTAACCATTACCTGTTCTTTTCAAACAACTGTGTCTTGGTCTCTATATAAGGTTCTCATGAGTACAATTAGTGTTTGAGAATTCCTGTTCTCAATGTTACCTGTAATTTTTTTATGGTCCATAGAGTCAAATGCGTTTAATCAACAGAACACAGTAAAAATCTTTTTAGCACTCCCAGCTTTGAGCTAAGATCTGTCTGACATCAACAGTGATATCCCTTAGCGTTTTTTAATCCAGCTTCAATCTGGCAGTTCTCTTTTAATGTACTGTCCCAGTTGTTTTTCCATTATCTTAAACAAGATTTCCCTTGTGTGTGATATTAAGAATATTGTTCAGGCGAGCTCTGGTGGCCTAGTGGCAGGAAACTGCACTGCAATCCCAGAGGTACGTAGTTCAAATCCACCAGATGCTCTGCTGAAGAGGGAGGAACAATCACCTCCTGTACCAGTCAGATCCAATTTGATGGTACACACATAAAATAAGTAAAAAAAAATTTTAAATAAAGAATATTGTTCAGTAATTTCTGCACTTTGTTAGATCACCTTTTTTAAAAAAAAAAACAAACAAAAAACAAAGGGGGGGACGACAAATAGGGATCTCCTCCAGTAGTTTGGCCAAGTAACTCTGTCTTCCGAATTTCTTGTCAGAAATTAGTGAACAAGGACCATGTCTTTTTTTGCTGAAACATCTCAACTGATACTCTGTCAATTCCTAGAGCCTTTTTTCCTCCTCTGGAACAGACCACCAATTACTCATATGCAAGTTCAAGCTGAAGCTGAGGAAAATTAAACCAAATCCACAGCAGCCAAAATATGACTTCGATTTCATACCACCTG
>NW_006399755.1:7549537-7557656 GCF_000299155.1 Elephantulus edwardii
TTGTGTATAGGGTCGCTATGAGTCGAAAACGACTCAACGGCACATAACAACAACAACAACAGTGCAATTTTGACTTCTTCCTTTAGTATCATTGCTTCTTCGTTATTTGCTACTTTTGGAAATCGTTCCATGTCAACCAGTTCTCTTTAGGACCATGACTTTGTATATTCCTTCCATCTTCTTTCCCCCCTTTCTATCATCTGATACTTTGTGCATCATTCAGTATTTTGCTCATAGCATTTTTCATTATTGCAACTCAAGGCTTAAATTCTTCAGTTCTTTCAAATTGAGAAATATCAAGCATGTTCTTCCTTTTGGTTTTCTAATTCCATATCTTGCACATTTTTAAGTAATACTTTGTCTTGAACTGCCTTTGAACTCTTCTGTTTGAAATATTACTTCATCATTTCTTCCCTTTGTTTTGCTTTCTCCACGTTCTATATACTTACTACCAATTGTTTGTTCTTAAGTTTTACATTCATCTTTGTGCTTATATGTTCCCGACCTGCCTTAATTAAAACAATAATAATCTTATTGAAAGTTATAGTAGCAAGTAATAAATAGTAGTTTGTATATTTAACAACAACATTTAGTTTATTAAATTCTATTATCTCAGTAAAGTTACATAATTTACGGGAGCTCTGGTGGCATATTCCTAGGGAGTTTCACTGCTAACCCAGACAGCATGCCTCTCTAGAGGTTCAAATTCACTAGTGGCTCTATGGAAGAATGATATGACTTACAGCTTTGGAAACTTGCTGGAACGTCAGTTATGAGTCAGTTCCAACTCCAAGGCAATATGGACTGATTTCTCACGTCATTCAAGAGCATTATTTTTGAGTCTTCTAAACATACAGGCTTTTCCTTATAAAGTACAGTGATTTAAAACTAGATCTGCTTGTTAGTTTTTGTGTGCCATCAAATTGGAACTGAACCTAACCCTAACCCATAACTGACCCTTCTGGGAGTTTTGAGAGGCAGTATATCATGAGGTAGTAGATTGCCAGAGGATCTGCTTGTTAAGGACCTCTTTAAGATGTTAAAAAACTGAAATGTGAGTTTAAAGACTAAGCCTGACCTAAGTCATGGTACTTTCACTTGTTTTATATGCATCTGAAAGCTGGACAGTGAATAAGGAAGAACAGAAACAGTTTATGCCTTTGAATTGTGGTGTTGATGAATATAACTGAATATATCATGGTCTGTAAAAAGAACAAATTTGTCTTAGAGGAAGTGCAATCAAGGTGCCCCTTGTGTTTCATGTACTTTGGGCATGTTGTCAGCAGGAACTAATCCTTGAAAAAAGACACCATTCTGGGAAAGGTAGAGGGTCAACAGATGAAAAAAAGATTCTCAAAGAAATAGATTGACACAATGATTACAACAATGGGCTTAAGCATCTTACAAGAGTGTAAGGACAGAAGAAGATAATTCATATGGCCAACAGACACATGAAGAAATGCTCAAAAGCACTGGCAATAAGAGAGATGCAAATCAAAGCCACAGTGAGATACCATCTCATCCATGTAGTAGGAAACTTTAACAGAACAGCAAGTAATAAAAGTTGGAGAGGATATGGAGAGATAGGAACTCTTGTACACTGTTAGTAGTATTCTAAAATGATACAACCACTCTGGAAGGCAGTTTGGCATTTCCTCAAAAAGCTGAACATAGAAATTCCTTGTGACCCAGCTAATACACTTCTTTGAACATACACCAAGAAAATTAGAACTGAGACACAAACGGAGATTTGTACACCAATGTTCATAGCGTTTTTCCATCACAAGAACATGGAAACAGCCCAAATGTCCACCTACATTCAAATGAATTGAGAAATTATGGGAGAGTCAAACAGTGACATACATGTAGGAGCAATGATTTTGAAAATTACAGTGTAACTTGGAAGGGACTGGAGAGCATTATGCTAAGTGAACTAACTCAGTCTCATAAGGACAAATCACTGTATAAGACTATTATTGTAGAAATAGATAACTGGTAACATGTGTATGGAATCTAAGGGGGGGAGGGTGAGAGCAGAGGGGTGAGAATGGGTAGGGAATAGTAATAATAGGGTTGCACAATTTGATGAGTGGAGGGAGTGGTGGATAAAGGAATGCCTATTTGATAGGATTATTGTAAGGATGATATAATTTGTGAATAAGAGATCTAGTTCAAGCCATGAGTGTGAAATGTATTTCTTGTTTACTTCTGTTTGGCTCTTGAGTCATGGTGAGTCCTGAACAACTAAATTATTCAGCTACCTGGTTCTGTGTCATCCGCTTGATGAGTTGAAAATCACACCATTGTGATCCATCGACTGCTTTTTAAAAGCAGGTCTCTAGACTTCTTTTCGTAATCTGTTATAGTCTCCTGTTCCCCTGAGACTTGTTTAGGATTACTGACAGACTGAAGATTGCTGTGCCTGAGGTACACATTGGCTAGTTTGAATCTAGCAATTAACTTGCTCATAGCAGTGAACTCTTAGAACAATTGGAACAATATACAATGTTTTGCACACAGAAATGTTTTGGAAGAACTTTTGATTAAATAAGAAGGAATCTTTATGGGTACATTGAAATCAAGAAAAAGTCATTGCATTCATATTATACAAGGTAAAAACTTAATGGAGAAGGGAATCGAGGTATTGTGAATCTATATTACAAAATTATTTGCAAAAATCTTAAAATTTTCTCTCCTAATTGTCTTCTAATTTAAATCCCTAGTTATTTACTTTAAAAAGACCGTTTAAAATATTTATGGCCTTTGCTTTTGATGATAACAATTTCTTTTGTTGGTAATTCCATAGTGATTCATCGTATTTTCCTTTTCTCTTGTTTGTGATAAAATGTACCCATAAAGATATGTTACTTAATAACTAGGATAATAGTTCTGTTTCATCCTTAAAGATATACAATTATTAAATCCATGCCCTAGATTTTAATAAAATGAATAAATTTTAAGTAAAATCTAAGTTGAAATTTATTATCTTTTAAGGGAAGGAATTGTGGGAGATGAGACCTGAGCAATTAATTAGTAATGTGAGCCTTGTTCTTAAGTGCCTTCCACTTGGACCCAATTCCATGCACAATGGGATGAAATACTTCCTGGTGCTTTGCCATCCTCACAGTTGTTATTTTTTGAGCCACTATGTCCATCTTCTTGAGAGTCTCCCTCTTTTCCCCTGACTCTACATAATCAAGGATGATGCTCTTCCCCTTATACTGATCTCTTCTGATAGCCATCCTTTCTTTTAAGGGGCATTCTGTCTACTTCTTCCAAAATAGATTTGTTTAGTCTTCTGACATTCCATGAAATTTTCCATATTTGCCAATGCCATTGTTTCAGATGCATCAGTTCTTCAATCTTCCTTGTCCATTGTCTAGCTTTGGATATCTGTGAGGCAATCAAAATAACCTTAGCTTGCTTCAGCCACACCTTCTAAAAAGTGACATCTTTGCTCTTTAATGCTTGAAAGAGATTTTTTTTAGATTGTTTTGGTTTTTTTTTTTGTTTTTTAAATTTAATTTTAATGAAAGTTCACAGACACTTAAGGGTTCCATTCATTCATTGTTGCACTTTCTCCCTGCTTCTCCCCTCCCCCTTTCATTCTGGACTCCTGTCATGACAATAATACCTAATCACATATCCCTTTTAAACAGTTCTCTCACTCATCTGTTTCAGTGCAGTATACATTATTTATCCCCTCTTTCTCAGTCTTCCCTCAACCCCAATGTCAGTCCTGTTTTTACAACAGTGACCCTATGCAATATTTGTCCTTTTGTGACTGAGGTACTTCTCTCAGCATAATGTCCTCCAGGGTCACCCATTTTGAATAATATTTAATGAGTTCCTTGTTTATAAATGCAGCATAGTATTCCATTGTGTGAATATGCCACAGTTTCTCTATCCATTTGTTTGTTCATGGGCACTTGGATTGTTTCCAACTCTTTACTGTTGTGAGCAAAGCTGCAATAAACATGGGTGTGGAAAGTGATCTTTTGCAGAAGCTTTTTCCAGTGCAGTATGCTGTATGCTTCCTTGACGCTGTTTCCATGGACATTTATTGTGGAAGTTAAGGGAAATTCTTGACAACTTCAGAACTTTTCTTAATTATGATATTGCTTATTGGTCTAGTTCTAAACAATTTTGTTTACTTTTTGTTGAAGTAAAATAGCTTTTGAAGTTTATAGTCTAATCTTCATCAGTAAGTGATTCAGATCCTTTCCACTTTCAGCAAACAAGGTTATCCAGTTGCGTATTGCAGGTTGGTAATGAGAGAAAGTCTAGCAGGCAGGGACCTCTCCAAATTATTGAGGAGCAATGATATCAGTTTGAGGACTATGGGGCGCCTGATTCAGGCCATGATCTTTTTAATAATTTTCTATGAATTTGAAAGCTGGATAATAAATGAAGATGACAGAAGAATTGCTCCCTTTGTGCTGTGGTGTTAGAGAAGAGTACTGAACACCCCATGGATGGACAAAAGAACAGAGACTGTCAGACTTTCCTAATATAGTATGTCTTCTGTAACCAAGGGTATTGATTGTGGATCCAAGCTTCAATCTTTTCTCCAGCTATTAGGCTGTTGCTTCTCAGTACAGAGGTGAGGATTTTTGTCTTATTGTTGAGATGCAATCCATATAAAGACTGTAATCTTTGATCTTCTGCAGCAGGCATTTCAAGTCCTCACTTTTCAGTAAGCAAGGTTGTCTTATGTGCATAATTCAGGTTGTCAGTGAGTCTTCCTCCTATCCTGATGCCACATTCTTCTTCATAAAGTTCAGTTTCTTGAATGTTTGTTAGCATTCAGGTTGAATAGGTGTGGAAAAAGGATACAGCCCTGACACATACCTTTCCTGATTTTAAACCATATAGTGCTCACTTAGAACAGCTTTGAGGAAATGTGAAGATAAGCATGTTAAAGTGAAATTTAGGGTATTTGTAAGACTATGTTTTTAACAGAGATAAAAAAAATCTGCGTTATGCAGATGACACAACCTTGCGCACTGAAACTGAGGAGGACCTCATGCACTTACTGCAGAGGGTCAAGGACTGCGCCTTCAATATGTACTGAGGCTCAATGTTAAGAAGACAAAAATTCTCACCACTGGACCAATCGGTAGCATCAGGATGGGTGGCAAAGAGATTGAGATTGTTCACAGCTTCAGTTTGCTCGGCTCCACGGTCAACACTCTTGGCACCAGTAGCCAGGAAATAAAAAAACGTATTGCGATGGGAAAGTCTGTGGTTAGGGACCTCTCCAAAATACTGAAGAGCAACAGTGTCTCTCTGGAGACTAAGGTGCGCCTGATACAGGCCGTGGTTTTTGCAATCACTTGTTATGCATCAGAGAGTTGGACAATGACTAGGGAGGATAGAAGGAGAATTGACGCCTTTGAGCTGTGGTGCTGGAGAAGAGTATTGAATGTACCATGGACTGCCAAGAAAACAAACAGATTCATCGTAGAGAGGATTAAAGCAGGCTGCTCCTTGGAGGCAAGGATTCTGGGGCTTTGTCTGCCATACTTTGGACATGTTGTAAGGAGAGACAGGTCTTTAGAGAGGGACATCATGCTGGGGAGAGTGGAGGGACAGCGCAGGAGGGGAAGACCCTCTATGAGGTGGATTGATTGAGTGATTGGGGTACTCGGGATGGGTTTGTCAGAGGCAATGAGATTGGCACAGGATAGAGCAGGGTTTAGGGCTGTTGTACATAGGGTCGCTATGAGTCGCAAACGACTCGACGGCACATAACAACAAGTTTTTAACAACAGCTTTATTATTTATTCACATACTACACAGTGTACCCACTTAAAGTTTATACTTCAAAGACTTTATATTCACAGAATTGTGTGACATCATGATTGTCTAATTTTAGAACATTTTCATAATTTCAAAATGAAACCCATGCCCATTAGAAAAGAATCTATACACATTTCAAAAAGAAACCTATTTTTATTATCTTCTTAACTCCTTGACCCTAGATAACCTTTAGACTGCTCTTAATCAGTTCAAGCAGTCATTGCTTTCTAACTGACTCAGAATGATTTTCAGAGGCTGTAAATCACCAAGAAGAGATTACTCATCTCTCTCCCTTGGAGCAGTTGGTGGATTCTAACTGCTAGCCTTACCCAAGAGGTAGTTAAGTTACAGCTTGCTTGGTTCCACAATCACACTCTTGGCATTAGCAGTCAGGAAATCAAAAGACAAATTATATTAGGTAAATCTGCTGTCAGGGACCTCTCCAGAACACTGAGAAGCTGTGATGTCAGTCTAGAGACTAAGGTACGCTCAGTCTAGAGACTAAGGTACGCTTGATCCAGTCCATGGTCATTGCAATTACTTGCTATACAAAGGAGAGCTGGATAATGACTAAGGATAACAGAATAAGAATTGATGCCTTCAAGTTGTGCTGGAGAAGAATTTGAACATACCATGGACTGCCAAGGAAGCAAATAGGTTTGATTTGGAGAAGGTGAAACCAAGTTTCTCCTTAGAGTCTGGGATTTTGAAGCTGTCTCACATCCTTTGGGCATGTGGCTAGGAGGAACTGATCCTTGGAGAAGGACATCATGCTTGGAAGGGTGGAGGGACAGCACAGGAGAGGAAGACCCTCAGTGAGATGGATTGATAGAGTAACTAGGGAGTCAGTGAGATTGGCTCAGGACAGGGCAGGCTTCAGAGCTGTTGTACAGCAGGTGACGTGACAGCATATAACAACAAGCCTTACCTATTAGGCCACGAGAGCCGTTACATGTAAATGGAATCATGCAATCTGTGAGTGACTTTGATTTAATGTTTCCAAACGTCATCATATTGCAGCAGGTAACTACTTGATTTTGCAACAGGCAAGAAAGCCATTCTTTTAAAAAAAACAAAGCACCAACACTCTAACATTTGCTCTTTGAGGCTAGCTTCCTTATCATGTTTACCCTTTGTTGTGGTTTGTCTCCACCCTGCTGTTGATATGGGATTACTCCCTTCTATTAACACAGTAATAGGACCTTCTGACCTTGTTTTATCAAAGTTGACCTTTTCAAGAAATGAAAATTGTTATCTGTTTGAACCTTTAACTGGGCTTTTGCTAGGTTTGTTCTGAATCATAGACATTTGCATTTCCTTTCCCTCTTTCACAATGAATTATTTTCCCTTGAGATGGTTCAGATCAGGAAAGCTGGCTAGCCCACAATGTGTCAGGACAGTCCTTGCATTCAGGTGTTCCTTCTTCACCACCTTTAACTTCTACTATGTAGTTTTCTATGTACATTTTCTACTATGTACAAATGACTCCTATATGACCCTCTACAGAGTAGATATCTTGAAAGAGAAATGCTCCAATGACCAAGAACCTCTCCTAGAGATGCCCCTCTTTAAATCCGTGTGCACAGTGTTGCTGAATCATGCATGCTGTCAGCCATTTTGATCTGTGCATGCTCCTTACAAGACCCAGAAAAGATTTTCTGTTTGTTGTTGTTATGTTGTTATGTGCCTTCGAGTCTTTTCCGACTCATAGTGACCCTATGCACAACAGCCCTAAACCCTGCTCTATCCTGCGCCAACCGCACCACCTCTGACACACCCATCCCGATTACCCCAGTCACCGAATCAATCCATCTCATAGAGGGTCTTCCCCTCCTGCGCTGTCCCTCCACCCTCCCAAGCATGATGTCCCTCTCCAAGGACCTGTCCCTCCTGGCAGCATGTCCAGAGTATGTCAGACGAAGCCCCAGAATCCTTGCCTCCAAGGAATAGCTTGGTTTAATCATCCTCTCCAAGATGAATCTGTTTGTTTTCCTGGCAGTCCATGGTACATTCAGTACCCTCAGGACATACCTGTTTATTCCTTTGGCAGTCAGTGGGATGTTCTGTACTCTTCTCTAACACCATAACTCAAAGACATGGATTCATTTTCTTTCATTCTTAGTAGTCATTGTGCAATTTTCAGATGCAGAGCAAGTAATTGAAAAGACCATGGCTTGAATCAGATATGTCTTAGTCTTTAAACAGATATCATTGCTCCTTAACTCTTTCGAGAGGTCCTTGATAGCAGATTTACCCAATGCAGATGTCTTTTGATTTCTTGCCTGCTAGTGCCAGAGGTGTTGGTTGAAGAGCTAAG
>NW_006399755.1:7559614-7560377 GCF_000299155.1 Elephantulus edwardii
TGTGTCATCTGCGTAATGCAGATTGTTGATGGATCTTCCACCAATCCTGATGTCACACTTCTCCTCATAGAGCCCAGCCTCCCAGATAATCTGTTGTGCATACAGGTTGAAAAGGTATGGAGATAGGACACCTTTCTGGCATACAACTTTCCTAATGCTATTGGGAAAGTCTGGGACCTCTCCAAAGTCCTGAAAGAAGTGATGTCAATTTAAAGATCATATGTCTGATTCAAGCCATAGCCTTTCAGTCACCTGTTACACATCTGAGAGCTGGACAGTTAATTAGGATGGCAGGAGGAGAATCAATGCCTTTGAGTTACAGTGTTGGAGAAGAGTGCTGAATATTCCATGGACTGCCAAAAGAACAAACTTTTCTTGGAGAAAGTGCAACCAGAGTGCTTCTTAGAGGAACGATGTTGAAGCTTCATCTCATATGGGATGATAATAACAGAATGTTAGGAGAGGCTGTTCATTGCAAAAGGTGGAAGTTCAGCAAAAGAGAATATCCACAATGAGATAAATTGATACAGTTGTCTGTGGCACGTGTGTTGGGCGTGATACGGGTGGGATAGGACAGGGTTCAGATCTGTTGTTCATAGTGTTTCTGTGAGTTGTACTTGACTAAATGGCACTAAATAACAATTCATATGCATTTTGTTTCATAACATTAAATGTTGTTGTTGTTGTTATGTGCCGTCGAGTTGCCTGCGACTCATAGCGACCCTATGTACAACAGCCCTAAACTCCGCTCTGTCCTGTGCCA
>NW_006399755.1:7560477-7567735 GCF_000299155.1 Elephantulus edwardii
CCGGAGGCAAGCCATTTTGGAAGTGGATGCCACTCCTGCTTCCAGGCTTGATTTAGTCGGGAAGCTCCAGCCAACACTGTCCACCATGGGTGCCCATTACCAAAACTGGCACATCACTGTCACAGGCTTCAGCATCACAGCAACCACTACTTACCTCTGTACAGCAACGTACAGACCAGTGCTATACCACCTAGAAGAATGTTTGACAGGAAGACAATTTGAACCTGGCCGAGGGCCAGATAATTCTATATAATATAGATAAGTCATTGTTCTTATATATAATCTATTGTCTTTTGTCCCATGTTCAAAATAGTAAAGCTTCTCTGAGATTTTGTAGAACATGGTTTAAAGCCAATGATAAGGGGTTGTTTCTAAAGTGTTTTCAAGCCAGTTAGGAAATACTAGAGGGAACCATTGTTAAATGAAGTACAAATTTTGGGTCTTTGTTCTTCATACAGAGCAACACCCACACTATTTTCCCAATTAATTAAGACCACTTTTAGAACTTTTAATGCTGAGTCCAAACTGATCTGAAAAGGCTTGTACTGCTTTGTTATACAATCTTTCCGTCACTTTGGATGCCATGATTTCCAAGTAAATTTAACCATGAGAGCCTCTCTAGAGCCTTTTTTAAGGACTAATGAAAAGAAGTAAATTTCTCCTCATATAATTTTTTAACTTCTCATAGTTTGATATTTTAATGCCAGATTTTGTTTTATTAAAATCAAGAAAGAATAAATGATACATGTTTTAATGATTAGGACATAACAGAAATATAAAAATTCTCTATTAAATCAACAAGAAATATCAAAATTTTGAAAAACATTCTGTCAAGACTTACTTAAATGTTAATGTCTATTTTTCATTTTCAATTAAATGAGAATACCAAAACCTAAAAAACTCGTTGCTCTTAGGTTGATTCCAACTCATAGTGACTCTGAAGGACAGAGTAGAACTACCCCAGAGTTTCCAAAGCTATAATCTTTATAAAAATAGACTGTTATACACTTCCTTCTCCTGTGGTGTGATTGATGTGTTCAAACCACTGATTTTTCATTAGCAGTTGAGTGCTTTAGTAACTATGCCACTAAGTCTCCTGAATAAAACAAACAAATCTGAAAATGTAAATAAAGCCCTACCAATTTGAGAAAAATCTTAAAATTTAAAAATACATTATCTAGGTGTATTTGTTTTGTTGTTGTTTTTAAAAAATCTTGACTTTTTTGTGATTTTTAATGATGCAATAACTGTCAGTGGATTTTTTTTTTACTATTTTTATTATTTGTTGTCAGGTGCCATCAAGTTAACCATGACTCATAGCGATCCTATGAACAGAACCTTGCTCTGTCCTGCCTCATGATCACTGATATAGTGGAGCTCATTGTTAAAGTCACTGTGTCAGTCCATTTTGTCCTCCTTTCTTTCTCTGACTTTCCACCTTTCCCAGTCTGATGTCTTTTTCAAAGACCAACTCCTGACAACATATTCAAAGTATGTGAGATGAAGTTTCACCATCCTTGCCTCTAACCAGCACCCTGGTTGCATGTCTTCCAAGACAATTTTTTTTTTATTCTTTTGGCAGTCTGTGAGATATTCAGTACTCACAGATGATGTAACCCAGCTTGCTGAAAATGAGGAGGACCTGAAGCACTTGCTGCAGAAGGTCAAGGACTGCAGCCTTCAGTATGAATTGAAGCTCATCATCAAGGAAACAAAGATTCTCACCACTGGGCCTCTTGGCAGCATCATGATAGATTTTAAAGAGATTGAGAATGTTGACAGCTTTAGTTTGCTTGGCTCTATAATTAACACTGTTGGCACCAGCAGCCAGGAAATTAAAAGACGAATTGCATTGAGAAAGTCTGCTGTCAGAGAGACCTCTCCAAGGTACTGAGGAGCAATGATGTCAGTCTGGAGACTAAGGTATACCTGATCCAGGCCATGGTCTTTGCCATTACTTACTATGCTTCACAGAGCTGGACAGTGACTAGCTATGATAGAAGTAGAATGATACCTTTGAACTTTAGTGCTGGAGAAGAGTATTAAATATACCATGGATTGCTAGGAGAACAAACAAGTTCATCCTGGAGAGGGTGAAGCCAAGCTGCTCCTTGGAAGCAAGGATTCTGAAGCTTTGTCTGACATACTTTGAACATGTTGCAAGGCGGAACCAGTCCTTGGAGATGGATGTCATGCCTGGAGGGTAGAGGGACAGCGCAGGAGAGGAAGATCTTCAATTATATGAATTGATTCCATCACTGGGGTAATGGGGATAGGTGTGTTGGAGACAATAATATTGGCAAGGGATAGAGCAGGGTTTAGGGCTGTTGTTCATAGGGTTGCTATGAGTCACAAGTGACTCAACAGCACATAACAACAACAACATCTAGCACCACAGTTATATCAGTTCTTCTTCTATCATCCTTATTCATTGTCCAACTTTCAGATACGTAGGAAGCAATTGAAAATACCATAGTTGGATCAGATGCATTTTAATCTTTAAACGGACATTTTTGTTTTGTACTACTATGAAGAGGTCTGTTACAGTAGATTTCCCCAGTGCAACAGGTCTCTTTTGATTTCTTGACTGCCATTACCAAGGGTATTGGTTGTGGATCCAAGTAAAATGAAATTGTTGACATCTTCAATTTTCCCCGCCGTATTCATGAAGTTACCTATCAGCTGAGATAAACTATTTTTTAAGTTACTGTGGGGTCCCTCTTGAAAGTTTTTGTTTAATGTCTAACAAGCAAGTTGACATACAGCCTTTCATGTTTTGGTTTCAGCTTGATCTTTTCATATTCCTATTTCGGCATGCTCACTATTTACTCATGTCAAGCTTTCAGTTTACAAATTTTCTTTGTTTTTTTAATGTTATATTATTGTCATCAACTGCCAAAAGGACAAACAAATATGTCTTGGAGAAAGTGCAATCAGGGTTCTCCTTAGAGGCAAAGATAATGAAGAAGTTTTGTCTCATGTATTTTGAGCATGTTGTTAAGAGGGTCCAGTCCTTAAAAAAAGAAAAGCATGTTTAGACAGGTGGATGGTCAGTGAAAGAGAGAGAGACCTTCAAGATGGAAGGACATAGTGACTTTAACAATAGGCTCAGTTATATCAGAAATGATAAGGATGGCACAGGATAGGGCAAGATTCATGTCCATTGTTCATAGAGTTGCTCTACTTAATTGTGTTGTAGAAAAGACTTGCTTACACAATAACAAATTTCTGGTGGATGTTTTGCTTTTATTATTTGTAATTCTTAACAATTACCCTATAATATCCTAGTATTAAGTTTGTTTTATAATTTAGGTTTGCAGAGTCTTATTGACTTAAGTCCATATGTTGTTGTTTTAGGTGCAGTTGAGTTGACCCTATGAATCCTCACAGTGTCGGGCACATTGAGTCCATTGCTCCAGTCACTGTGTCAGTCCACCTGGTTGAGTCTTTTTCTCTTTCTCCATCCCTCCCCCTTTCTAGGCATTATGTCCTCCTCCAAGGAATAGCCTCCCCTAGGAACATGCCCAAAGTATTTGAGATGAAGCTATATCATCTTTGTCACTACGAGACTTTCTGGCTCCACCTTCTCCAATACATAATGTTTGTTCTTTTATTAGTCCATGGGATATTCGGTACTCTTCTCCAACACCATAATTCAAAGGCATCAGTTCTTCTGCCATCCTTTTTCATTGTCCAACTCTCTGATGCATAATAAGTGCTTGAAAAGACCATGGTCTGAATATGGTGTCCTTAGTCTTTAAACTAGGGAGCTCTGGTGGCCTTGCTGCAATCCTGAAGGCACATGGTTCAAGGCCACCAGTTTCTCCACAGGAGAAGGATGGGCACTCTCCTCCTATGTGATTAACCTCCTCTGAAAATGCACTGGCAGGTCAGCTGTGGGTCAGTTCCAACTCTACAGTATGCAACAACAACCAGCCTTCAAGCTAACATCATTCTTTGGTCCTCAAAAATTTGGAAAGATCCCTGACTGCTGATTTTCCCAGTGCAATATATCTCTTGATCTCTTGACTGCTAGTATTGATAATGAATCCAGTAAGAGGTAGTTGTTGACAGTTTCAGTCTTTTTCCCATCAATTATGATGAATGTCAGTCCCCTGGTGAGAATTTTTGTTTTCTTGACTTGAAACACTTGCTGCAGAAGACGATGTAAGTCTGTATTCACAACTAAAACTCATACTTCTCTGGCTACAAGGTCCACATTCTTTTTAATAATGTTTAATCATTTGAATCTCACTATGTGAGTCTTTTTTATCTTGGGATTTTCCAAAGTGCTTTGAATGTATACATATTAGGAGAATTCAGATTTACTTGGTTGACTGGTGAATATTTATGTTTGAAGTATTCTTCTGATAAGTATCATTTATATATAAGTGTGTGTATTTTCAGAATTCCAGCTATCATTTACTGGTATATTTGAAGTAGATAATGCCTGATTTACTATTATTGGAAGAATCTAATACTAATTTGTCAGTCTCAGTTTTCTGATGAAGAAATGACTGGTGGACTATGTATTAAGATCTTTTCCACATATTCTCATCAATATCTAAAGGAGAACTGAATGAGAAGAAAGATTGCATATAGATAACTCAAAGCAATAGTGATGAAATGCCCTTAATGAAATAATGGTAATGGCAGAGAGGAGGATTGAAGAAGCTTTGTGCTCCTGTTAAAATGTGGCCCCATTATTGTAAGTCTTTAGAAAGTTTATTTATAAAGCAGAGGAGAGCCTGGATTGCATTCAGAAATGTGAAAGAGCATTTTGATGATGTAACTTTTATATAGTCTTCTCTACCTCAAAGTATTTGATGATAATATTGAAATACAGATAAAGAGGTATGTTTTGACCCAACGGAAAATAGTTAACTAGATGGAAAATGATTTTATTTTTCTTGTTTTCTTTTGCTGAAATTCTTGTATTTGCGAGTCTTGAATTGGGAAAGAAATAATATTGTAGTTAGGTGCTGCCAAGCAAACTCCAACTCATAGTGACTCAGTGTACAACATACCATAACATTACCTGAACCAATGCTGTCCTCACAATCTGTTGTGCTTAAACCCATTTTTTTTCAATTTAAATTTATTACAGATTTCAATAAAAATTTACAGAGACTTTGGATTTCCATTCATTCATTCGTGCACTTTTATCCCCTCCCAGCCCTCCCCACTAGTACACTACCCTCTTGGAAAAGTAAAAGAAAAATTCTTTCATTGTTTTACAAACCCTCCCCCAGGTCTACTCCACCATGTAGCCTTCACTCTAGACTCCTATCATGACAAAAATACCTAATCACATATCCCTTTTAAACAGTTTTCTCCCTCATCTGTTTCAATGCAGTATACATTACTGCACCCATCTTTCTCAGTCTCTCCCCAACCCCAAGGTCAGTCCTGTTTTACAACAGTGGCACCATGCAGTATTTGTCCTTTTGTGACTGAGATACTTCACTCAGCATAATGTCCTCCAGGGTCACCCATTATTGCATGAGTTCCTTGTTTTTCAATGCAGCTTAGTATTCCATTGTGTGAATACATCACAGTTTCTCTATCCATTCGTTTGTTGATGGGCACTTAGGTTGTTTCCAACTCCTTGCTATTGTAAACAAAGCTGTAATTAACATGGGTGTGCATAAACCCATTTTTGTAGCCACTATGTTAGTCCATTTCGTTGAGGGTCTGTCTCTCTATTAATGCCCTTCAACTTACACAACCATGTTGTTTCCCTGATAACACCCCAGAGTATGTGAAACAAAGTCTCATAATTTTTCCTTTGAGGAGCACTTCATCCACGACATATTTGTTTGTTCCTTTAGCTGTCCATGTTATATACAATATTCTTCATTAACAATACAATCCAAAGATATCATCAGTTCTTCAGTCATTCTTTGTCTTATACATGCATATGAAGCAATTGAAAATAACAAGTCTTGAATCAGGATCACTTTAGTCTTTAAAATGACATCATTGTTCTTTAGTCCTTTAAAAAGGTCTTTGGTAGCAGATTTGCTCAATGCGACACATCATTTGATTTCTGTAACAATTTCATTTTATTTATTTATTTATGTGCATAATTTTTTTATTACTCTTGTGATTTGCATGAAAGTTAACAAAGCAAATTGGCTTTTTATTCAACTGTCTATATACTCTGATGTCAACTCACAGCTCATCAGGCCTTCAATCGTTAGTGTTCAATGCCTGTTCTCTGTTTTTAAAAATAAGACTTTTTATTTTGAAAATATTTAGATTAAAAAAAAGAGTTGCAAAAAAGTACAGAATTTTCCTAAATAGCATTTTTCCAAATCATGATCAGCTTTATCAGCTTGTGACCTGTGCATTTTCACAGGGCTTAAACCTATTCTTAAGGTGGTTTTGAAATTTAGATAGGATAAACTCAAGGCTGTACTTTGGTTCCTGAGGACTTTTCCTATTCTTCAACTTCAATTTGAACATGCACATGCATAATTGATGATGTGTCCTATAGTAAGCATCTGGGTTTAGACTGCTAATACTGGGTTTCTCCAATGATTCCACTCACTCTGTTTCCTGTGCAGTCTGTTAGGTGAAATCCGTGTATATAGTTGCTATCTGTGTTTCTTAAAAAAGGTATTTGCTAACAGATGCAGCCCTGAATGTGCTCACCAGTCTGTGCCAGGAAATTTGGAAGATAGCTGATTAGCTAACTGGAAGAGATCCAAAATTGTTCTCATTCCCCCCCCCCAAAATGATGACCCAGCAGAATGTGGAAATTAATTGAACAATGCCATTAATATCACATGCAAGCAAAATACAGCTGAAGATCATCCAAAAACATCTAGACCAGAAAACTGCCAGAAGTTCTACCTGGGATTAGAAGTGACTGTAGCACAAGGGATATCATTACTAATGTCAGGTGGATTCTGGCTGAAAGCAGAGAATACCAGAAGAATTATCTGTGTTTTACGGACTGTGCAAAGGCATTTGAGTATGTAGATCAAAACAACTTATGACTAACATTGAGAAGAATGAGAATGCCAGAACACTTAATTATGCTTATATGAAACCTAGACCTAAGCATAGACCAAGAAGCTATTGTCCAAACTGAGCAAGGGAACACTCTCTGGTTTAAAATTGAAAAAGGTGTAGGTTAGAGCTGAATCCTTTCTCCATATTTATTCAATCTGTATGCTGAGAAAATAATTTGAGAACCTAGACTTTTTACAATCGGAGATTGATCAAACATGCAGTCAAGATGCATTGATAA
>NW_006399755.1:7574166-7590934 GCF_000299155.1 Elephantulus edwardii
GATATTATCCTGTCACTGACAATATTGTACTTCAAGATAGATCTAGCAATGGCTTTTTTAACCATGAAAGCAACTCCATTTTTTCTCACTTTTTCATCTCCAGAGTAATACTTCAGTAGGCCACTGTAATTTTCCATAAAGTCAGTTGCTTTTATATAGTGCTGTTAGATAATCTCTCCATTGGACCACATAAAAACTCCTTCATTGTGAATGATTTTCTTGTTTGCTAATGTTGGGATCCCAAGTCTGTGGATTAGTTACTTTATAAAGCCCTTCTTTATTGGTGCTGGCTGTCCCAGTGGGCAGGAAAGGCAAACCCATACAGGGAATAAATATTCTTATAAGAATATATCCCTAGCTTTTCTGAAATACATGGACAAAATATAGTCAACTTTCCTCCTAGTGGCTGATATTGAGGCATGGTGCTACACTGGGGGTTGGTGGTGGTTTCTGTTGATGACAGGTTGGGCATTTAGAAGTGGCAGTAGTCTCAATGAGCCTTATTAAGTGGGAGTCTATGCTGGTGGTTCTATGTGTATCCTCCATTTTTTGCCACATTGACTTCTTCATGTCCTTATGACAGTTCTGGGATAAGTAATATCAATAGCCTAAATAATTTTGCCTACTTGGTTTTCAGTGTCTCTTCTGTTATTCTTTATGTTGGACACTAACATGTGCAACAAATATGGTCCTGCTTCACATTCACTCCCTTATGTTTACTTGTTTGCATCAACTTCTACCTCTGTCCCTCCATTTTTCATCTTTTTTTCCTTCAAGGTCCCTGACCAGCCATCTAGTCCATTTGCCATTGCCCCTGATTGTATGCATTCTCATTTCATGCCTTTTATTTCTGCACAAACTGAATGACCAGGTGTACCACTTGAAGTACCATCTGTTAGGAAGATTTTTCCTATCCACTATCACGGTCACATCAAGTGTAGCCATATAATGAAGCTGTTATCTATTTTCAGCATGCACCCACCCACTGAGCTGACCTATTTATAAAGCCAGAGTTTGATCTTTTCCTCCTCAAGTTGGCCACATTGTTCTTGTTATGTGCCATCGAGTCACCTGCAACTCATAGCGACCCTATATAAAGCAGCTCTGAAGCGTATACTGTCCTGAGCCAGTAAACAAACCAAACGAAGAAAAAACCCCAAACCCTGCAGATATGATCTTGATAAAGATATTATAAGGGAAGTCTTGCTAGAAATTGAGAAGACTCTGGCCTGAATCAGGCACATGTTAGTCTTCAAACTGACATCATTGCTCTTCAATATTTTGGAGATATTCCTGACAGTGGACTTGCCCAAAGCAATACATCTCCTGATCTTCTGACTGCTGGTTTGAAGGGTGTTGATTTTGGATCCAAGTAAGATGAAATCATTGACAATTCAGCCCTGTCTCCATCTATCTTAGTGTTGCCTGTTGGCCCAGTGGTAAGGACCTTTGTTTTCTTAATGTTGAGATGTAGTCTATATTCAGTTACTTGCTATTCATTGAGTTGGACAATAAATAACAGAAAAAGAGTTGATGCCTTTAAGTTGTGGTGTTGGAGATAAGTACTGAATATCCCATGGACTGGCAAAAGATGAAACAGAATGTAATCAGGGTACTCCTTGGAAGCAAGGATGGTGAAGCTTCATCTCTCATACTTTGGACATGTTGTTATTCCGTGGAAAGGGATATCATGCTTGAAAAGTTGGAGAGTCAGTGAAAGAGAGGAGAACTCCTGTATCCGAGGTGATGAGGATAACAGGATAGGACAGGATTCAGGTTTAAGGATTGCTGTGAGTCATACTCAACTTAATGACACCTAACAGCAACAAAGGGAAGTCTTGGCTATTGGCCTTTGCTGTTTACTTGTGCATTTGGTTGTGCTTGGACTGAATTCTTAATGTGCTGTTTCCATCTTACAGTGGACTGTTAACTGTAACGTCTTGGCTTTGACTTGGTTAGTGCTAGTTATGGACACATATTGTCTCATTGTCAAGTATTCTCTTATCGGGGCCCAGTAATGTACCAGGTTCTATGTTTCTGATAGCATGGTTTTCATCCAGAACTCCATTTACATTGTAAATCTTCCACTGAGGCTTTCCATAAACTTCACACTACGTCTTTCTCCCACCATTTGTATCTCCAACAACATAGAAAACTGCTTGCACCACAACCTGGAAGTGAGTTGTTTCTCCCACTCAAATCTGTCAGCCTTTTGTGTCACCCAAGATATAGGCCACAGCGATGTTCTTATATCTAGAATGTGTTGCTTCTGGTGTCTAAAGATGTCTACCAGACATTTCCTTTTTTGTAGTGGAGTGGGGTCAGGGATGAAAAGGAAGATGTAAAATGAAGAAATTTGCCTTTTGCTTTAGTGGGGGGAGAGTTTTTTTGGCATCACTAGACTCCTAAACTATTGAAGAGGCAGGTGTTTAAATATTTGTAAAGGATTTTCCCCTCTGGAACACGTTTCCTTTTCCCAAGGCCTAAGCATACTAGTCACTTCATGATTTCTTGGCTTCTCTGGTATAATCAACTTGTCGTTTTGTTGTTTGGTGCCATCAAGTTAACTGTCATTCATAGTGATCCTGTGAACAACAAATTTGAAGCTTGCCCTATCCTACACCATTCTCATGATTACTGTTATGCTCAAGTCCATTGTGGTAGTCTCTGTGTCCATCTTGCTAAGGGTTTTCCTATCCTTCAATGACTTTCAGAGTGTGATGTCTATCTCCAAGGATTGATCCTCCTGAAAATATGCTCAAAATAAGTGAGACAGAGTTTCATCACCCTTGCCTCCGAGGAGCACTGTAGCACTATACCTCAAGATAGATTTGTTCTTTTGGCAGTCACTGTTATATTCAGTTCTCCTTTCCAATACTGTCATTGAAAGACATTGATTCTCCTTCTGTCATCCTTATTCATTGTCCAACTTTCAGATGTATAGGAAGCAATTGAAAATACCATGACTTGTATCAGGTGGAGTTTAGTCTAAATTGATCAACAGTGTAAATTATGTAATGGATCAATATACTGTTCTTTTTAATATTTTTCCTCCTTATTTTTAAGGTATGAGTGATTTTAATTTGCAGTCCTCAGGCCTGGTTTTAATTGTTTTTGGTCAAACATTCTTGTAAGTGGTATAGCACTGGTCTGTCCATTTGCTGTACAGCAGTAACTTGTGGTTGCTGTGATGCTAAACACTGTGACACTGATGTGTCAAATGCAATAATGGTTACCAGTGATGGACAGTGTTTGGTGGAGCTCCCCAATTAAAACAAGCTTGGAAGCAGGAGTAGCAACCACTTCTGAAATAGCTTGCCTCCAAAATAGCTTGCCTCTGGAAACTCTTATGAACTTGGAGAAACGATGAAAGTTATACGCGTGTTCAGATCTTTCGTTCATAGGGTCACTATGAGTTGCCTATGACTCGATGGCACTTAACAAAAAACAACATAAGTAAGATTAGAGGAAAGTATTTAAAGTCACTTATAATATGCTGCTGTATTTAAATGCTCTGGAAGGATCAATTTAGTTAGAAACATGATACCTTAATTATAAATCATTTATAAAAGCACTGATTTGGGTAATATAGTTTATCTAGATTTAAAAGTAAGCTTTATGTATTTTTTTACATATCCTAATTAAAAAATATTCCTTTGTTCCTTTAAAATTAAATCCATATTAAAACAAAAATAATATTAAGCTGATAATAGAAATTGAAGCTTCTTTAATATATGGATGCAAATTAGTATATATTTTGGCTGTTGTGTGCTATTTACTCATAGCTCAATGTACTTTTCTGAGTCTAAATCTCTTTAGAGTGTACAATGATGACAGAATATATCAACTGATAATCCATCAATACCTAGGGCCTTCTTTTTTGTCACTGCTTTCAGTGCAGTTTGGAATTCTTCCTTTATTACCATTGGTAACATCAGCAGAGAACTGCCGGAAGTCCAGCCTGGGTTTAGAAGGGGTCATGGTACTAGGGATATTGTTGCTGATGTTAGATGGATCTTGGCTGAAAGCAGAGAATACCAGAAGAATGTCTATCTGTGTTTCATTGATTATGCAAAGGCATTTGACTGTGTGGATCATAACAAACTGTGGCTGACTCTGAGAAGAATGGGAATCCCAGAACATTTAATTGTGCTAATACGAAACCTATACTTGGACCAAGAGGCAGTCGTCAGAACAGAGAAAGGGAACACTGCATGGTTCAAAATTGGGAAGGGCGTATGCCAGGGATGCATCCTATCTCCATACCTCTTCAACCTATATGCAGAACAGATTATCTGAGAGGCTGGGCTCTATGAGGAGAATTGTGGCATCAGGATTGGTGGAAGATCTATTAACAATCTGCGTTATGCAGATGACACAACCCTGCTTGCTGAAACTGAGGAGGACCTCATGCACTTGCTCCGAAGGGTCAAGGACTGCAGCCTTCAGTATGGACTAAGGCTCAATGTCAAGAAGACAAAGATTCTCACCACTGGACCAATTGGCAGCATCAGGATGGATGATGAAGAGATTGAGAGTGTTCACAGCTTCAGTTTGCTCGGCTCCACAGTCAACACTCTTGGCACCAGCAGTCAGGAAATCAAAAAGCGTATCGCGATGGGAAAGTCTGCTGTTAGGGACCTCTCTAAAGTACTCAGGAGCAACGGTGTCTCTCTGGAGACTAAGGTGCGCCTGATACAGGCCATGGTATTTGCAATCACTTGTTATGCATCAGAGAGTTGGACAGTGACTAGGGAGGACAGAAGGAGAGTGGATGCTTTTGAGCTGTGATGCTGGAGAAGGGTACTGAATGTACCCTGGACTGCCAGGAAAACAAACAGATTTATCTTGGAGAGGATTAAACCAAGCTACTCCTTGGAGGCAAGGATTCTGGGGCTTCGTCTGACATACTTTGGGCATGTTGCCAGGAGGGACGGGTCCTTTGAGAGGGACATCATGCTTGGGAGGGTTGAGGGACAACGCAGGAGGGGAAGACCCTCTATGAGATGGATCGATTCGGTGAGTGGGGTAATCGGGATGGGTGTGTCAGAGGTGGTGCAGTTGGCGCAGGGTAGAGCAGGGTTTAGGGCTGTTGTGCATAGGGTCGCTATGAGTCGGAAACGACTCAACGGCACATAACAACAATAACAACATATGCTCCTTCCTGCAGTGTTGCACTCCAGCTAATTCTTTTTGGCTCAGTTACCATATGTATTCCTTCCATCTCTATCGGATGCTTCCTCAATCTTTCAAGATTTTTCCCATCAGATTCTTCAACTTTGTATTGCAACTTCATTTCATGAATTCAGGTTGAATTCATCTCATGAATTCAGGTTGAATTCATCCTTCAGTTCCTTCAGCTTGGGAAATGCTGAATGAGTTCTTCCTTTTTGTTTATTCAGGTAGGATAGAGTCAAGGTATTTTGGTTTTTGTGGATTTGTTTTTATTTTCTTCAGCTTCAGTTTGAACAACCTGCATTGTGCTGATGACACAACTTTATGCATTGAAAGTGAAGAGCACTTGAAGCACTTGCTGCAGAAGATCAAGAACTACAGTCTTCAATATGGATTACATTTTAACATCAAGGAAACAGAAATCCTCACCAGCAGGCCAATAGGCAACATTATGATAAATGGAGAAAAGATTGAAATTATCAACGATTTCATCTTATTTGGTTCAAAAGAAGAGTGGCATCAAGAAAATATGCTGTCAGGGACCTATTCTGAGTACTGTACATCAGTGATGTCAGTTTAAAGGATAAGGTATTCCTGATCCAAGCAGGTCTTCTCAAAAGAAAAGTTGGAAAGTGACTAAGGATGACAGAAGACTAATTGATGCTTTTGTATTGTGGTGATGGAGAAGAGTACTGAGTATCCCAGAGACTTCTGAGAGAACAAACATATAGGTCTTGGAGAAAGCGAAATAAGGTACTCACTGGAGGCAAGGATGGTGAAACTGTGTCTCACATATTATAAGCTTACTGTTATAATAATGGGATATTCTTTGAAGAAGGGAATCATGATTGGATAGGGTTAGAGAAAAAGAGGAAGACCCTCTACAAGATGGATTGACACAGTATGGTAACAATGGACTCACGTGAATCAGAGACAAAGATAGCAAAGGCTAGGACAAGTTCAGAGACAGTGCTCATAGTAGGGTCGCTATGCGTCATAGTTGACCTGATGGCATACAGAAAAACAACATGACAGAATAGGAGAATTAACAATCCTGAAACAAAATTGTGAACATATATTCTTGCTTATTCCACATAAAAGTGAACTGTTGAGGGAGCTCTGGTTACCTAGTGTGAAGAAGCTGTACTTCAATCCCAGAGGCAAGCAGTTCAAATCCACCAGATGCTCTGCTGGAGGAGGAGGGGCAATCTCCTGTACCAGTCAGATCCAATTTGATGGTACACACACAAAATACAATAAAATAAAATGTAAAAAGAAAATTTTAAAAAAATGAACTGTTGTTGATCTAGTTTTCTGATTAGAATAGATAGGAACTCATTGTCTGCATGCCTTATACCTGAAGCTTTGTATTTTTACTGTAGCAAACATACTGCATATTGCTTGCTAGTTGTGCCCGTTATTTGGTGAAATTATCCAGTTTATGTACCTGTTTAATCTGTATACTGAACAAATAATTTGAGAAGCTCTATCAAGAAGACTCTGTGAAGAAGAATGTGGCATCAGGATTGGAGGAAGACTTATCAACAACTTGTGTTATGCAGGTGACACAGGCTTACTTGTAGAAAGGGAAGAGGACTTGAAGCACTTCATGAAAAAGATAAAAATTCACAGCCTTTAATATGGTTCCCATCTCAACATCAATAAAAGAAAAATCTTAACACAAGACCAATAGACAGTTTTCATAATGTTGTTGTTATGTGAGGTCAGGTCGCCTGCAATTCATAGTGACCCTATATACAACAGCCCTAAACCCTGCTTCATCCTGCGCCAATCTTATTGTCTCTGACACACCTACCCCCAATACTAAATCAATCCATCTCATCCACAGTCTTTCTCCCCTGCGCTGTCCCTCCACCTTCCCAAGCATCATGTCCCTCTCCAAGGACTGATCCCATCTTTCAACATGCCTAACGTATGTCAGATGAGCAGCCTGGGCTCACCCTGTCTAGGATGAACCTATTTGTTCTCCTAAAAAAAAAAAAGTCACTAATTTCTTTTTTACTTGGACCCTGTAGTGTTTGCCTAAAAGTTGGCTTTTTTAGCTATTACAGTTAGCTGTCCCTGGTCTCAAACTGCTTTAACTGCAGACACATGGTCTTGCAAATCATCAACAGATATGGGCCTATGATAAGAGACTGTGCTTACACACTGTGGCAGCAAGACTTGTGGCAGCAAAATTTGAGGGATACTGGAGCAGACCTTGTTGGCAAGGACCTGGTGATGGTGTTAGTGAAACTGATATTGCTGTTGGAGAAACTGTAGCAAGGTATGACCTGAGGTTTCTTGCATTTGCGCTGGCCACAGTTAAAGATTTGGCTATTCTTTCTGGACGTTTGAAGGAAAAACTGACTTATAACTGCTCTAACGCGAACCTTGCTGGCTGATTTGGTTATTACTACTCTGAGGCAAACCATACTAGATGACTTGGATTTGACTGCTGAAATGAAACTGGAGCCTGAACTTACTGAGTTACTGTGCCTTGGAACTACTGGGCTAAAGCCTGCACTTGTATTGGGTGATATTCTTTGCTTCCCCTACTCACTTCACTAATAAATCCCGTTGTTGGTAACCATAACCATGATTCCTTGAGTCCGCTACAAATTAAAGAACCTTTTGCTGTTGGTGTGACTCTAGTGGCACCCTGGTGATGGGTTTTGAGCTCTTTGTTTTTTTACTGTGGGGCAGTGAGGGGGCGCTGTACTATTTTTTTCACTCCCTCTGGACCTTTCAGAGGGACGCGGCTTATGCCCCCATGGCCTGTTTTCTCCTCTTTGGACAGACCCACAGTCTACAACTGTGGTAACAGCAATTAAGAAATCAAGACATATTGCATTGGGAAAAATCTGTCCCAGACGTCTCCAAAAGTGCTCAAGTGTAATGGTGTTAATTTAAAGACTAAAGTGTGTTCGACCCAAGCCAGTGTCCGAAAGTTGGACATTGAGTAAGGATAATAGAAGAAGAATCAATACCTTTGAATTGTGGTGTTGAAGAAGAGTACTGAATATCTCATGGACTGCCAAAATAATGAACAAATCTGTCTTGGAGGAAGTATAGCCAGGATGTTCCTTAAGAGGCAAAGACAGTGAAATTCCTCACATCCTGTATGATGTTGGGAGAGCCCAGTCCCTGGCAAAAAACATGATGTGGAGAAAAAGTGGAGGATCAGAGAAAGAGAGGAGGACACTCAATAAGATGGGTTGTAGTAGTGAGCTTGAGCATATCAGAGAGAGTGAGGATGGCTCAAGAGAGGACAAGGTTCAGATCTCTTGTTCTTCTAGTCACTGTTCTCTAGGATTCAATTGCAGGGGTCAGACTGATAATTAAATAAACGTAAGGAAAAAAGATATTATTCCTGATTCTTTGAAATCCTTACAGATGACACTAAATAACCTATGCCATTTCTCTCACTATTTTTCCCTGTGCGATAATTCCTCATGGTGTGACAGTTATAGCTGCTTTTACTTATTATTTTTTGTGTGTGTACCATCAAATTGGATCTGACTGGTACAGGAGATTGCTGCAGAGCATCTGGTGGAATCGAACCGTTTACTTGGCTTTTATACTATTGTTCTTACTTCACAGGTCAAAGACTTGGAATGAGGATTACTCTGAGTGCCAAGTTTGCTGTCATAGATTTAATTGTTGTCGTTGTTATTATCTGCCATTGAGTTGCTTGTGACTCATAGTGATCCTGTGTACAGCAGATCTATACTCTGTTCTAACCTGTTCAAATATTACTCTGATACTCCTACCCCCATTACTCCAGTGACTGAATCAATCCATCTCATCAAGGGTCTTCCTCTCCTGTGCTGTCCCTACACCCTCCCAAGTCCCACCTTGCAACATGACCAAAGTATGTCAGACGAATCTTCAGAATCCTTGCCTCCCAGGAGCAGCCTGGTTTCACTTTTTCAAGGATGAACCTGTTTGTTCTCCTAGCAGTCGATGATATATTCAGTTCTCTTCTCCAGCACAACAGCTCAAAGGCATCAATTCTCCTCCTATCATCCCTAGTTATTTTCCAGGTTTCTGATGCATATCAAGTAATTGCAAAGACCATGGCCTGAATCACACACACCTTAGTCTCCAGACTGATATCATTGCTCTTCAGTACTTTGGAGAAGTCCCTGACAGCTGACTTTCCCAATGCAATTTGTCTTTTAATTTCCTGCCTGCTTGTACCAAGAGTGTTGATTGTGGTGCCAAGCAAACTGAAGCTGTTTACAATCTCACTCTCTTCATTATCTATCATGATGCTTCCAGTTGGCCCAGTGGTAGATTGAATTGTTTATACAAAAATATATGTAAACTTGGTAAGACCACAATATTTATAATGCATTATTATATGTTGTAAATATCAAACTTTCTGATGTTAATAAGGCAAGATTCGCACCAGTTGTGCAATGATGTAGTTTCTCATGATTTGAGATGTGATAAGTCAGTAGTTTGAAAGGATGAGAAGTGTAACAAGGGTGCTCAGTAGAGGCAAAGGTAGTGAAACTGTCTCACATACTTTGAGCTTGTTGTCAGGAGGAGCTAGGCATCATGCTGGAAAAAGCAGAGAATCAGTAAAAAGAGAGGAAGACCTTCAATGGGATGGATTGATCCAGTTATTGTAACAGTAGACTTGAGCATGGCAGAGGCTGGGATGATGGGGCAGGATGGGACAAAGTTTAGAATTGTTCATAAGGTCCCTTTGAGTTGTAGTCAACTCTGTAGCATCTAAAAATGACGACAACAACAACAGTACCGTTAATTAGGTCATAGCTCTGATCTGATGAAAGGAGAGGTGCCCTGGGGTGTGGCTTGCATTGTCTTTTGTTTTAATAGAGATAAAACAAGTGAATTGTAAGCAGAGAGGGGGTACCTAATTACCACCTAGAAAGAAGACTGGGAATGGAGAGTGTCGTTTGGACCAATGTCATAGTGCTAGGAAGCACCTCCACATAGGAGAAGGCCAAGGCATACAGAGATCTCCAAGGAATGTGGGGGCTACTAATACAATCCTCCAGGAAGGGTAAAACCCTCAGAGCTTACTGTTGTTGTTAGGTGCCATTGAGTTGGCTACAATTCCTAACGAGCTTGTGAATAACAGATCTCAACCTTGCCCTTTGCTGCACCATCTCACAATCTCTGATATTGTGTTAGAATTACTATGTGAGTCCATTTTGTTGAGAGTCTTTCTCTGTACCAACTCTCGCCTTTCCCAGCATGATGTCTTTTTCCTCCTGACAAAATTCCCAAAGTATGTGATATGACGTTTTACCATCCTTGCCTCTAAAAGTATACTGTTAGAGGTAGCATATTTAATTTGGACATCTATCCTCCTTTTACATTTCTGTTTGTTAAAAGCATCCTCTTGTGTTATTACTATTATAGCAGCACTAGATAATAGCACATGTTGCTAATCTCATTTCTTCATTAAAGTTATGAGGAAATGACTATTACGTGGGTCTGTGGACCACTTAAATCTGGACTTGAGCCAGAAATTAAATTATTACTTGGCTCATGTATTATTCTCCTTTAGTAAAGCCATCATGATACTCTAGGAATCTGGATATTAATATTAACCCAAATATCATAACTAATAGTCCTTGAAATGTTTGGGTATTTCCCTTTCCCCACTCGCCAGCATGATAACTCTGGTCAACCAACTTCTGATAATGAAAAACCACTACCTGACTCTGTAAAAGACTAATTGCATTAGGGAAGTTGGCTGTCAGGGACTTCGCCAGAGTGTTGATGAGCAGTGGTGTCAGTCTAGAGACTAAGGTGCACCTGATCCATGCCATGAGCTTTGAAATGACATGCTCTGCATTGTTGGACAATCACTAAGGAAGACAGAAGAAGAATGATGCCTTAGAGTTGTGTGCTGGAGAAGAGTATTGATCATACCATTGACAGCCAGGAGAACAAACAGGTTTGTCTTGGAGATGGTGAAACCAAGTTTCTCTTTGGAGGCAAGGATTTTGAAGCTCTTTGGGCATGTGGCTAGGAGGACCAGGCCTTGTAGAAGGACAACATGCTTGAAAGGGTGGAGGGATAGCACAGGAGAGGAACACTACAAATGAGATAGATTGACACAGTAACTGGGACAATGGGATTAGGAGTATTGGAGTCAGTGAGACTGGTTAAGGATAGGGCAAGGTTCAGAGCTGTCCCTGAGTTTCAGGCCACTCGATATCACATAACAAAACCTGACTGTATAGTTCGCCACCAAGTGTGGCTAACATTGAGAAGAATGAGAATCCCAAAACACATGTGCTCATGTGAAACCTGTACTTGGACCAGGAAGCTGTCATCCAAGGAAACACCGCATGGTTCAAAATCAAGAAAGAAGTGTGTCAGGGATGTCCCTATTCTCTATACTTGTTCAGTCTATATGCAGAATACAAAATTTTGGAGGCTGGACTTCATGAAGAGGAATGTGGCATCAGGATTGGAGGAAGACTCATCAACAGCCCACAATCTTGCAGAAATTGAAGAGGACTTAAAGTTTTGCTGTATGTAGAAGGTAAAGGACTCCTGTGTTCAGTAGGAATTGTAGCTCAATATCAAGAAAACAAAGATTCTCACCACCAGGCCAATTGACAGGACAATGATAGACGGAGAAGAGATTGAGATTGTTAACAGTTTCATTTACTTGGCTCCACAGTCAATACTCTTGGCAGCAGCAGTCACAAAATCAAAAGATAAGTTGCATTGGGAACTCTGCTGTGAGGGACCCCTCCAGAGGGCCAAAGAACAGCTGTATGAGTCTACAGACTTAGGTGTGCCTCTGGAGCATGTGGCCTTCACGCTTGATATACATCAGACAGTAACTAAGGATGACAGAAGAAGAATCAATGCCTTTGAATTGTGGTGCCGGAGAAGAGTATTGAACATACTATGGACTGCCAAGAGAACAAATAGGTCTGTCCTGGAGAGGATATAACCAAGCTGTTCCCAGGAAGCGTTGATTCTGGAACTCCGTCTCACATATTTTGGATATATTGCCAGGAGGGACTAGTGCTTGGAGAAGGACATTATGCTGGAAAGGGTGTGGGGTTATAACAGGAGAGAAAGACCCTGCATGAAATGGATTGATGCATTAACTGTGGTAATGGAGGCAGTTGTAGCAGAAAGAGTGAGATTGGCTCAGAATAAGACAGGTTTGTTCATAGGGTTGTAGTTGTAGTTGATTGGATGGCCCATTACAACAACCTGGCTGGTGGCTTAGTGGTAAGAAGCTACACTGCCAACCTGAAGGCACACAGTTCAAATCCACTAGCTGCTTTGTGGGAACAGTATGAGCAATCTCCTCCCATGTGATTTACTACCTTTGAAAAGCCACTGGAGGGTCAGCTGTGTGTTGGTTCCTACTGAATGGTATTCAGCAAATGTGGCTACTAACAGTTGGACGTAAGGATGACAGAAGAAGAACTGATGCCTTTGAGTTGTTGTGGTGGAGAAGAGTGCTTAATTTCCCATGGACTGCCAGAAGGACAAACAAGTTTTTCTTAGAAAAGATGCAGCCAGGATGCTCTTTGGAGGCAAGGATAGTGAAACTTCATCTCACATGCTTTGGGCATGTTGTTAAAAGGGGCCAGTCCTTGAAAAAGACATCATGCTTGAAAAGGTGGAGGAGGGTCAGTGAAGGAGGGGACAACCCTCAGTGAGATGGACTGACACAGTGACTGTAACTATGGACTTAAGTGTGTTAGAGATGAGGGGGATGGCCCAGGATAAGGCAAAATTGAGATGCAACACTCACAGTGTTGCTGTGAGTCATAGTTGACTTGAAGGCACCTAGTAACAACAACCACCTGACTACAATTGCTTCAGGGTTCCTATCATCTTTATTGATATAAATGAACTCAACTCTGTGACTGCTTCTACTTTAGAAGAAAGTCACCAGAGAACCTGTAGCTGAGGCTAGGGCCTTCTAAGCATATTCATGTTGTTTTTGAATATGTCCTATAAATCCCTTGATGACTATAGTCATCTGATGAATTTTCTGATTCCACTTAGTATTTTTTCACTCTAGCATAACCACTTTCCTTTTTAATCTCATCCTTCCCTCTCATGTCAGTTCAGGCACTTTAGGTCCACTTAGTATGCACCACAATTTTTCCAAACTTCTAGGCACCACCACCAGTGTTACTGTATGCCATCGAGTTGACTATGACTCAGCGATCTTATGAACAACAACTGCGTTGGACTTTACCCTATCCTGAGCCAACCTCTTCATTTCTGATACACCTCACCCATTGACCCTCTACCTTTCCAAACATAATGTCCTTCTCATAGGATTGGTCCCTTCTGTCAACATGCCCACAGTATTTGAGATAGGTACCACATTGGAATGAGTTTGTCCTGTCCTCCAGGCACATTAGTGTTAATTCTTGTGTCCTAAGATAGTGACTCACACAAGGAACACGGCACTCTGGGTATTCCACTGGAGCCTACTATGTAATATCAGCTAGCTAATTGTAGCGCCTTTGAGGAATGATAACTTTTCTCCCTTATCAGACTCAAGATGTCCTTGGCAGGGTTATGATATGCCTTTGCATAAGTTATTATGGCCATGAGGAGCTGAGATGGGTCAGATCCTGAGGGGAGCTCTTCCTTCACTGAGGAGTGGCCTCTAAGTATGTTTCTGCATGTGAAAAGTGCTAACATCTTCTCTGCTGGAGCTGAGGGTTAGAAAGAACTCAGAGTATCAACATATTCAAGAGTAACAACCAAATTGAATTGTCCCTGTTTCTTCTTTTGGGCTTCCAGGTTTTCTAAACCAGGACTCTGACTTTGGCATAACAAATCTGCTCTTTAAAGTATTGCCTCTTTGTCCTGAGTTTGGTCATCTTTTTCTATTCTCCCTCTGTGAGTGGTAAGAACATTTTTGTGAGCTGAAGAGCCTTCACACTTTTTTAAAGCTTAGAAGTCTTCATATTTAGTTCTAAATTTAAGGGCTTTCACCGTTTTCAATGGCTTGTTAGCTTCTTTCTTTCTTTTTTTTTTTAGCTTCTTTCTCTAGGGAGTTAACACAAAAGTAACAGCCAGGCAATTTCATTGTCCTTTTATACATTCTTTCCCCCTTATACTTTGCTGAATTATTACATAGTTGGGACTGTTTTCTTTCCAGGAATATTCTCCAAAATAAAAATTTGGAAAGTTTTAGCACTTGATCTACGTACTTATGCCTGAGATTGTGCCAGTCTGAGATCCTCATTGCTGATGGTAAATGATCCAATTTCCAAACCTATCTTCGTTCTTACTATCTCAATTTGAGTATTCTGGAAAGTAGTTACTAAAAGAGAATTGGAAGTACAAGAGGTTTATGAAGAAGGGAAAAGAAGTTCTGTGAAAATGAAACAATATTGGCAGAGAGAGCTTCTGGGGACCATGCAGACGGGAATGTATTGGCTACTCTAGTGACTCTTGGTAATAATTGTCCTTTTGAGAGCCCTGTGTTGAATAGAAAAGGTCAGGCCTCCGTTCCTTCAAGATGTTCAGTCATTGGCTAGGGCTTTCCAAAAAGAGTGTGGTCTTGGATTGAAAGCTGGGAATCCTGAAGCTTACCATGCCCAGCAGTTGAATGGCGTATTTTTTTTTTGAAGGGAAATACACTGGCATGGCTGCCACATGGAAATTCTAACTAAGTGTTAGGTATTATTTTTAGACTTCTCTTCTGTTTAAATGTCTTATGTTGTTTTTGCTCTTTTTGAATATCTTATTTCTTTTTAGATATGTTGTTACCAGTGACTTGAATCTTGTATTTGGAACCACACTGTTTCAGGTGTGTTCTAGTACAAAATAGGTGCTTAGTTAATATTAATTGAGATGAACTGTCCAGTTGGTCAGCATAGTCTGTAATGTTATAATCCCCACCCTTATTCTGGACATTTCTAATGGTATAGGGTATAGTACAGTTTGAGATTGTTACTTTGTATCTTAATAACTTTTTAATTAAGATACTTTGTATCTTAATAACTTTTTAAAATAACAGAAAATTTGATAATTTGGATCTTTCTGAACATTAAAAAAGAAAGAAAGCATCCTTTGAATGCCTTTGGGAAGTCACTTACCCTTTCAGGATCTGAAATGTCTTACCAGTTGAGAGGTCTGATGGCCTAGTGGTATAAGGAGTTGTACTGCCAACCCAAAGACACAAAGTTCAAATTTACCATCTGCTCCATGGGAGAAAGATGGGCAATCTCTTCCCATGCAAGGAAAATGGGAGAGTCAGCTGTGAGTCCATTCCTGCTTGATGATGCACAACAACAAAACAACATAACAACCGATAAAATCAGATCAATGAAGGGTCCACAAGATCCCTGAGAATTACTCATTCAAGGGAATACTGGGCAAGTTCATGAGGTATCTGTCTATCCATACTTTGCATTTGCTAATCTGAGTCAGAGCATTTGTTTTCAGTGTGTTGCCATTGGGGTTCTGTTGTTATTTAAAGTTTCAAAGCCATTTTCCTGTAATCTTGTGGATTCTTCCAACAATGTTTATGATTTTTAGTTCACTTTCAATACATGCACTCAACACTGTTCCTAGAATATATCAAGAGAACTTCCTTTAAGAGGAATGGCTGAAGAAACATAGATAGATAAATAAATAATAGTATATTAAGTTCTCTTCTAGGCTGTGGGATCAGTTATTAGAGAATTTGAGGAGCTGCACTGCCATTCTCAGAGGCACACTATTCAATTTCATCTGATTCTCCATGGGCGAAAAATGAGCATTCAACTCTCATGCAGTTTACTACCTCTGAAAATCTACTGAAGTGTCAATTCCATCTTTGCATAAAAACACCACCAACAAGGACTATCAATATTATTTTAGTACATAGAAAATTTTGTTGTATTGAGTTTTGCTGGAAATGATTGGCAGTAGACCATCAGCCTGAATCTAACGTCTCATTAAAGTCTTTACCATCTTTTACTACTCTTCACTCATTTAACCATTTTGTAATTGCTTTTCTCTCACTTGGAACTCTCTTCCTCAAATATCTGTAGAGTTCATTCTTGACATTTAGGTTTTGTTTTGTGGGGGTTTTTTTTTAGCCCTTTATTGCTAAGTATTTATCTATTTTGGATTTCCATTCATTCGTTGTTACACTTTTCTCCCCTCCCAACTCTCCTCTTTAGTATACTACCCTCTTGGAAAAGTAAATGAAAAATTCTTTCATTGTTTTACAAACCCTCCCCCAGGTCCACTCCACTATGCAGCCTTTGCTCTGGACACCTGTCATGACAAAAATACCTAATCACATATCCCTTTTAAACAGTTTTCTCCCTCATCTGTTTCAATACAGTATACATTATTGAACCCATTTTTCTCAGTGTCCCCCCCAACTCCGATGTCGGTCCTGTTTTACGACAGTGGTACCATGCAGTATTTGTCGTTTTGTGACTGAGACACTTCACTCAGCATAATGTCCTCCAGGGTCACCCATTTTGAATAATATTGCATGAGTTCCTTATTTTTCAATGCAGCATAGTATTCCATTGTGTGAATATACCACAGCTTCTCTATCCATTCATTTGTTGATGGGCACTTAGGTTGTTTCCAACTCCTTGCT
>NW_006399755.1:7594669-7598073 GCF_000299155.1 Elephantulus edwardii
AGTGGGTGGCCAATCCTTCTTCCTAGTCTGTCTTAATCTGAATGTTCAGATTTAGAGGAGTATCTGACAGACAAGCAATTTGTGGAGCAGTGAAAGATAAATCACTTCTTGTGGAGTTAAGCATTAGATTTATAAAAACAATTCTTTGCCTTATTTCCTCCCATTCTCTCAAATCCTACCTCTTAGTAAATACTGTGCTTGAAGCTTTTCCTTGGAGCCTTTTGACATAATGATAAGCTTCAGTGATTTTTGTTTTATCTGAATTCTTATAATGCCTTATTATTTGCACATATACTTTGTTTTAATGTCACGTGATTTTTCTGAATTGTGACTATTTTGTATTGTCAACTTTGATGAACGTATGTCTATAAATCCTCCACTATACTATAAGCTTTTGAGAAATTCAAAATACATACTTTTTGTTAACACTCAATAAAGAATTTTACATTAATTCACTTACTTGATTCCTTAACAATTGTTACTGGGTAATTTACTCTTAGACAAGACTGAGGTTATTTGCTAGAGATAAATAAGACATCTTTGTCATCAAGGAATTAAAGGGCTACCAGGGAAGCCAAATTTGCAATAAAGTAAATATGCCTGAGTTAGTGAGGATGCTTAGTTCCACCTGGGGAGATCATGGAAGACTTCATGGAAGAATAATGCATATGTTCAGTATTGAAAAGTGGATTTGAGTTTCCCAGGTAGGAAAAAATGAGAGGGACATTTTAAGCAGAGGAAGGATTTGGCACAGTATTGATCCAAGTATATGAAGCATCATGGTTTATTTGAGGAACTCTATAATGCAGTATGGTTAGTGTATAGGTTGAAAGAGTGTAGGGATAGACATAAGAACCAGTGTGTTTGGATTGGAGGGAAGCCAGAATGGATACAGGGAAAGCAGGTGGGAATTAATGAAGAAATGTGTGCTAGAGTTTATAATATGCATTAGGGTGGTAACATCTGGGATGAAAAGGAAAGAATGGATGCAAAATTGACTTAAAAGTTATAAATATTGCTGTTGGCTGGTTGTATCTGATGAGAAAAATGGTTTCTAGATTTTTGGGCTTGGATTATTGAATATATGGTGAAATCTTTAATTAGAAAGAAATGTAGGAGAGGTATATTGGGTTTTAGGGATAGTTAAAAACAGAGTGGGTGTGACCATATAGAGTGAAGAAAATAGGTATCAGAGCGTGATGCTGGGTACAAATCACGCAGGGAAAAACTTACAAAAGGATACAAGGAACAAAACTAGTAGGGCAGTCAGTAGGAAGTATCTTCTGTAGAAGTGAAAAGGAGAATTGCATAAAGGATTGGTCAGCTGTGTTGGTTCCTCTGGGTGAGCTAAATAAGATGAGGATTTAAAGTGTCTATTTGGAAATTTCAGAGTGATACTAAGACCAACTTGAAAGCTTGGAAGGTGAAGACTACCCAGAAGTGCCTTGCAAGAAAGATTTGATGATCTACAGCTAAAAAAGCCCAACTACTAAAACCCTTGGAGCACAGTTCTACTTCTGACACATGTGTCATTGCCATTATTTGGTATTCCATGAACTTCCAAAAGAACAAATAGAAGGTACAGCCAGAGTGTTCCTGAGAGGAAAGGAGTGGTAAAGCTTCATCTCACATACTTTGGGTATGTTGTTGTTAGGTGCCGTTGAATCAAGGTCAACTCACAGTGACCTTATGAACAAAAAAATCTAAATCCTGTCCTATCCTGTGCCATCCTCACACTTCCTGAAATACTAGAGCCCATTGCCTCAGTCACCCTTTCAATTCACCTGGTCAAGGGTCTTTCTCTCCTTTGCCAGCCCTCCACCCTTCCCAGGATCATGTCCCACTCCAAGGAATAGCCCCTTCTAGTAACATACCCAGAGTATGTGAGGCAAAGCCTCCTCATTCTTCCCTCCAAAGATCACTCTGGCTGCACTATCTCCAAGATATATTTGTTCTCTTGGCAGTCCATGTGATGTTCAGTGCTCTTCTCCAACATGACAGGTCAAAGGTGTCAATTCTTCTGTCATCATTATCCATTGTCCAGCTCTCAGATGCATAGCAAGTGAACAGAAAGACCATGAACTGAATCAAACACACCAGGCATATCATTGCTGATGTTAGATGGATCCAGGCTGAAAAGAAATAATATCAGAAGAATATCTATTTATGCTTTCTTGACTATGCAAAGGCATTTTACTGTGTGGATCATAACAAGTTGTGACTGACACCGAGAAGAGTAGGAGTCCCAGAACATTTAATTGTGCTCATGCGAGACCTGTACCTGGACCAGGAGGCTGTTGTGTGAACAGAGCATGGGAACACTGCATGGTTTAAAATGAAGAAAGGAGTGCATCAGGGTTTTATTCTTTCTCCATATCTATTTAATCTGTATGCTGAGCAAATTATTTGAGAAGCTGGGCTCTATGAAGAGGTTTGTGATAGGAGGATTGGAGGGTGACTCATCAATGGCATGCATTATGCAGATGACACAACCTTGGTTGCTGAAAGTGAGGAGGACTTGAAGCACTTGTTGCACAACATCAAGGAATGCAATCTTCGGTATGGATTGCATCTTAGTATCAAGAAAAACAAAGATTCTTGTCACTGAACTGATAGGCAACATCATGGTAGATGGAGAAGAAATTGAAACTGTCAACAACTTCGTCTTACTTGGATCCCCAAGTAACATCCTTAGTACCAGCAGTAAGGAAATAAGGAGACACATTGCTCTGGGAAAATCTGCAGTTAGATACTCCTCCACTTTATTGGGGAGTAAGGATCTCAGTTTGAGGACTAAGGTCCATCTGATTCAGGGCGGGTTGTTAAGAGGGGCTATTCTTTGGAAGGAGACATCATGCTTGGAAAAGTGGAGAATCAGCAAGAGTGGAAGAGCCTCCATGAGATGAATTGACACACCGACTGCACCAATGAGTATATTTGAGATGATGAGGATGATGCAGGATAAAACAGGGTTTGTAGAATCTCTATGAGTTATAGAAAACTTAATGGCAACAACATTGGTGATTAGTTTTTATTTGATCTGGCTGTTAGAAAGTCATTGATAACATTGGCTACAGTAGTTTCAGTGTATTGAAGGTGTTCAATGAATTGAAGTGGTTCAGAGACTCAGGAACAATTTTAACCAGTATTTGACTGTGAAGGGAAAGTGAAAAGGCATTAACCAGTGAAGAATGTATAACTAATATGTTTGATGTATGACTAATAATATGTTAATGTATGATTTTATGTTTGTTTACATTCTGTTGGAGAGGATAAAAAGGTGGTAGACGTAAGCATTCAATGGATATTATTAAAAAAAATAATCCACCATGACCAAGTGGGATTCATAACAGGTATGCAAGGATGGTTCAACATAAGGAAAACAATCAATGTAATTCATCACA
>NW_006399755.1:7600843-7601739 GCF_000299155.1 Elephantulus edwardii
TGGCTGGTACAGGAGGAGATTGCCCCTCATTCTCCAGTAGAGCATCTGGTAGATTAGAACTGTGTACCTCTAGGATTGCAGTGTAGCTTCTTGCAGTGGGCCACCAGAGCTCCCTCCATTCCATCTTTATATTTCTTGTCAGCATGTCTCATTATTTACCATTAATTATATATTATCTATTCATCTTATTTAGTTCCAGTCTCTACTCATTCATATATAAACTTCATCCCCAGTTCTTTGAATTATTTCTGAAACACAGAAATTGCTCAACTATTTAGTATACAAATTAAACTCAACAACAAAACAACTCATTGCTATCAAGTGTAACACATAGCTGGCCCTCCAGTGATTTGCTAGAGGCTGTACACCACACAGGAGGAGTTTGCCCATCATCTTCCTGAGGAGCAGTTTGTGAATTCGAACTTCTTGCCTTTGGTTTGGCAGTGAAAACTCCTTACTGACTAGGCCACTAAAGTGCAGATTTTTATTGTAGGTTCTGATAAGATTTGACCAAGCGCTTGAAAACTAGCTGTTATAAATAAAGGTTTGTACCCTAGATTCCTGTTATCCTTTTGTTCCCAACTTGATCTTGACCTATAATAAGCTCAAGTATATAGTAAGTCAAATTGTCAATTAGGAAAGCTCAGTATTTATGGTTTGGTTTGGTTTTGTCTCCCCTCTGCCACACTCCCAGAAACATTTATTTTTTATTTTTTTTATACACTGACTGGAACAAATTAGAATTAATTTTAGTGTTAAAGATCTTAATTGTTGTTGTTATGTGCCGTCGAGTCGTTTACTACTCATAGCGACCCTATGCACAACAGCCCTAAACCCTGCTCTATCCTGCGCCAACCGCACTGCCTCTGACTCACCCATCCCGATTACCCCAGTCA
>NW_006399755.1:7601839-7616784 GCF_000299155.1 Elephantulus edwardii
AGGGTAGAGAGAATAGTGCAACAATGAATGAGTGGAAGCCCAAAATCTCTGTAAATGTTTATGAAAATTAATAAAATATAATTATAGGAAAAAAATGGATATTAGAAAGTAGATTGGTTTAAAAATATGTAAATTAGAAGATAAATTGATCTCCGGTTGAGTAGGTAAGTTGTAAATATTTAGGAATGTTTTTGTACTTTATTGAAACATCAGCCACCAACAAATAGAGCACATAAATGCCATTTTAAAGCCACAGGGAACTTAGAAATTTTCTAGACTAGTTCCTTCATTGCATAGATGAGGGCTTGAGACCTAGTTTGGTACTTTTGCCTTTTAGTTTACTAGTTTTCTTTAAAATTATTTAGATGTATATTTTAGACATTTTATTTTAATTGTGTTTATGGAAATATTAGATTTTAATTTCTATTTTCAAACAAAAGTTTTATATTGCTTTATATAAAATAACATTTGCTTTTCAGCTACATAGTAACTTTTTAAAATAGGCTGGATAACCAAGTTTGCTGTTTAAACTGTCACACACACACACAAAAAAAAGCCCAAAAAACAACCCTAAATAAATCAGTCCGAAAGATTCCCACCATTTGAGACATGTTAACATACTGGTGTTAGATACCATAGAGTTGGTTCTGACTCCTCCTACCCTTTGCACAAACAGAAGGAAACAGTAATCAGTCCTATTTCAACCTGACAACTTTTGCGATGTTTGAACCCATTGTTTACACCATTGTATCAGTCTATCTTATTTAGGTTCTTTTTGGTTTTCTCTGACCCTAGTCTCCCAAATATGAGAGTAAAGACTGGTAACATCTAAAGTTTGTGACATGAAGTCTTCCCCTTCTTGATTCTAAGGAGTATTCTGGCTATACTTATTTCAAGACAGATTTGTTCATCTTTCCTGGAAGTCCATGGTATATTCCGTGCTCTTCACCAACAGAGATATTCTGCTTTGGTCTTCCTTATTGATTGTCTAGCTACCACATTAATATAGGCAATTGAAAATACACCTTAGGCATCTTTGCTTTTTAGCACTTTTAAAGAGTTCTTTTGCAGCGTATTTGTCCAATGAACTACATCCTTTGATTTCATGACTTTTATTTCTGTGGGAATTAATTATGGATTGGTAGCTTAGTGGTAAGAAGTTACACTGCCAACCCCAAGACACGTGGTTTGAATCCACCAGCTTCTCTGTGAGATCCAGATGGGCAGTCTTCTCCTGTGTTTACTGCCTCTGAAAACCTTCTGGAGGGTCAGCTCTGAGTCAGTTCTGACTTGATGGTACACAACAATGAATCTGTACTGAAGAGTGTAGTTTTCAAGATTTTGTCATTTACATTTTGCACTTGTTAATGATATTAATATGGGAACATTAAAAATAATGATGTAAGCACCTTACTCAGCCCTCAATTTCTATGTGCATCTCCAGTATCTTGCCTGTTTCTTGACTGAATTGAATGCTGTCTGTCTTGAATAACCTCCTATCATGGATTATATTGTCTTGCTGACCCTTCCCCCGATGGACTGCAGATTTTTGGTTTTTAGAACTCTTAGTATAGCTCTTGAACATACATAGCAGTTAATCTAGCTGTTATTTATCTGTACACTTCAATGATGGATGGACAGTTTTATGGATGTTGTTGTTGTTATGTGCCGTCAAGTTGCTTGCGACTCATAACGACCCCTATGTACAACAGCCCTAAAACTCTGCTCTTTCCTGTGCCAATCACACTGTCTCTGACACACCCATCCCGATTACCCCAGTCACTGAATCAATCCACCTAATAGAGGGCCTTCCCCTCCTGCGCCGTCCCTCCACCCTCCCAAGCATGATGTCCCTCTCCAAGGACCGGTCTCTCCTTACAGCATGTCCAAAGTATGTTAGACGGAGCCTCAGAATCCTGCTCATGTGTTATTTACCAGTGTCCCATGGAAGAAAACTTTCAATACTTAACCTATGTAACAGTGTTACTGTGGATGCCTTTCACTAATCTCTGAATTTGTCAGAGATTTTAAATAAAACTGTATTTTCAGTATTTAGGTATTGGGTCCACTTTCCCTCCTCTCTTTGACTTTGAAGATTTATAAGCATTTATGCATTTATTGAGTTATTTGTCCTCAGACTCCAGGATTAATTTACTGGATGTGATTATTGAACTGGTGAACAATTTCGTTAATTATGGATGGTCTTTATATAAAATGTAAAGATTAACAAGGAGATGGGTTTCAGATTTTTAAACTTGTGAGCATGCTTTAGTATTTCCTTTATTGTTAGGTAATTTCTCACTTCTATTGTTATTCTTTCTTCTTATGACTTTGATACAAAGCTTGTTAGAGCATTTATTTTTGTAAAAATTATTTTAAAAATAATTAAAGTAGATGTGCAGTGAACCATAGAGAGGACATAGTGGGGTTTTATAACCTCATGCAGCTTTCAGGTGATTTGACCCCTGAGAATAGACCTTTCTGGCTAAAAACTTTAAATTAGGTCATTTCAAGGTTCTGTGTCTTCTTAGTGTTTCTATAATGACAAATGTGGATGCTTCTCTATCATAGTGTTCTTATTATAGTTTATTTAGGATGGTGTTGAAGAAAGTGTTACTTTAGTTCAAGTGTTATTTGTAGTATTTTTAAAATAACTTTTATCAGGACAACATGATATTTTTAAAAAAGTTTTAGGGAACATACTTTTGGAAGTCAACTCTTAATTATTAATCCCTTGTGATAAAATTTAATACATTAGCACAAAAAAAGTCTTTAAGAAGGAAAGATATTTCAGGAAGAGTATCACTAATAGTGACCATTTATGGTAATTAGATTTAGAAGTGGATAATGAAACTACACCTCACTTACTTTTCAGTATATTTTCAGAAGGGACCACCAGTTCTTACGAGAGAGACATGCTGGGAAAGAATGCTAATCAATGAAATATATAGACCAACAAGGTGGATTGCAGAAAAGGCCTTTAACTCAATCTCACACCCTTTCCTGAGTCTTTCCTTAAAACACTCAGCAGAATAGGAATAGAGGGGAATTTCCTCAACATGGTATAAAAGTATATATGCAACACCAAGAATCACATCATTTTCAATGGAGATTAAAGACATTCCCATTGAGAACAGGAACTAGACAAGGATGCCCATTATCACCTCTCCTATTTAATACTGTATTGAAAGTCTTAGCTAGAGCAGTAAGACAAAAGAAGAAAATAAGAGGGATCCAAACTGGCAAAGAGGAGGTAAAACTACCTCTAGATGCAGATGATATGAGTCTCACTAAAGACTTAGCTAGAACACTACTACACATAGTCAACAAATTCAGCAAAGTAACGGATACAAGATCACCATATAAAACTCGGATTTCTCTACATTGACAAAGAGAATGCGGAAAAGGAGCTAAGGAATCCCAGAACACTTGATTGTGCTAATGCGAAACCTATACTTGGACCAGGAAGCAGTCGTCAGAACAGCAAGGAAACACTGCATGGTTCAAAATTGGGAAGGGTGTACGCCAGGGCTGCATCATGTCTCCGTACCTTTTCAGTCTTTATGGAGAACAGCCTACCCAGGAGACTGGCCTCTATGAGGAGAAATGTGGCATCAGGATTGGAGGAAGAATCATCAACAATCTGTGTTATGCTTGCTGAAACTGAAGAGGACCTGAAACACTTGTTGTGGAAGGTCAGGGACTACAGTGTGCAGTATGGATTGAGATAAATATCAAGAAAACAAAGACTCTCACCACTGGGCAGATTGGCAGCCTCATAATGGATGGTGAAGAGATTGAGATTGTTCACAGTTTTGATTTGCTTGGATCAACAGTCAACACACTTGGTACCAGCAGCCAGGAAAATATAAGACGTATTGTGATGGGAAAGTCTGCGGTTAGAGACCTCTCTAAAGTGATGAAGTACAAAGATGTCAGTCTGGAGACTAAGGTGTACCTGAGACATGCCATGGTCTTTGCAATCACTTGCTATGCATTGGAGAGCTGGACAATGACTAGGGATGATAGAAGAATTGATGCCTTTGCGCTGTGGTGCTGGAGAAGAGTATTGAATATACCATGGACTTCTAGGAAAACAAACAAGTTTGTCCTGGAGAGGGTGAAGCCAGGCTGCTCCTTGGAGTCAAGGATTCTGAAGCTTTGTCTGACATACTTTGGACATGTTGCAAGAAGGGACTAGTCCTTGAAGAGGGATGGCATGCTTGACAGGGTAGGGGGACAGCACAGGAGAGGAAGACCCTTGATGAGATGGATTGATTGAGTGACTGGGGTAATGGGTGCAAGTGTGTTGGAGATGGTAAGATTGGCACAGGATAGGGCAGAGTTTAGGGCTGTTGTACAAAGGATCGCTATGAATTGCAGGCGAATCGATGGCACATAACACCAACATCACAATAGCTAATCACAATATTAAATACTTGTTAGTAAATCTAGAGACACACAAGATATATACAAAAAAAATGACAAAACATTGTTACAAGAAACAAAAAGACATGGAGAAAAGGAAGAATATACCATGCTCATGGATAGTAAGACTCAATATCATGAAAATGAAAATTCTACCCAAGGCAATCTATACGTTCAGTGCAATTCCAATGCAATACCAATTCCATCCTTCAACCATATGGCAAAGGCAATTTGGGATGGAAAGAGATTCTGAATAAGAAAGTTGTTTTTGTTAGGTCCCGTCAAGTAGAGTATGACTCATATCAACCTTATGAACAAAACCAGGTGGTTGAGGGTCTTTGTCAAATAAGGAAAGCACTCCTGAAAAAAGAAAAAAAGTAAGAAGCATTACACTCTCTGGCTTCAAATCATACTACTACACAGTTGTGGTGATCGAGACAATGTGGTTCTCCTATAGTGATAGACACAGATCAATGTAATAGAATTGAGAATTCAGAAAGCAGCTCATCTACCTATGGTTAATTGATTTTTGACAAGGAGATGAAATCAGTTAAGTGGAGAATTGACAGCCTTTTTAACAAATGGTGCTGGCAAAATTGGAATACTATCTGTAGAAAACTCAAGTAAGAACCACACCTCACACCATACACAAAAACCTACTCAAGGTGGATCAAGGACCTACGAGTAAAACCATACTATCTGTAGAAAACTCAAGTAAGAACCACACCTCACACCATACACAAAAACCTACTCAAGGTGGATCAAGGACCTACGAGTAAAACCAAAGACTATAAAAGTCTGGGAGAACTCTAGAAGTGTATGAACAGTCTTCCAAGCTTAATAAAAATCCTACAACCAGGAGTGAACAAAATAGATGAATGAGCCCTTCTACGAAGCAAATCTCTGCTATGCACATCAAAAAACTTCTCCAACAGAGTAAAAATGAAAGCCTCAGACTGGGGAAAAATATTTGGTAATGACATATCTGGTAAGGGACTAATTTCTAAAATCTATAGAATACTCCAGCACCTCAACAAGAAAAAAGGTAAACAACCCAATCACAAAATGAGCACAGGATAGGAATAGACACTTCACGAAGGAAAACATTCAGATGGCAAACAAATATGTGAAGAAATGTTCAAAATCCCTAACTATCAAAGAGATGCAAATAAAAACAACTTTGAGATATCTCACCTCAGTAGCAATAGCAGAGTTCAACAGAGCAGCAAACAATATATGCTGGTGAGGTTGCAAAGACATTGGAACCCTTTCACTGCTGATGAGAGTGTAAAATAGTACAACCACTATGGAAGGCGGTTTAGCACTTTCCCAAAAAGTTGGATGTAGAAATACCATATGACCAGCAGTGGAATCACTGGGAATACATCATAAAAAACCCAAACACCATAACCACCATCCACACAGATTTTTATTGCTGCATTATTTACAGTAGCAAAGAGAAGGAAGCAACGCAGTTGCCCATGAACAAATAAATGGATAGAGAAACGATGGTATATTCATATGTTGGAATACTGCACAGCACTGAAAAACAGTGAACTCGTAAAACATTACACAACCTGGGTGGCCCTGGTTGACATTATGCTGAGGGAAATACCTCAGTTACAAAAGGACAAATACTTCATAGCACTATTGTTATATAAAGCAGGTCTGGCATAGGAGGTTGAGAGAGTAGGATAAGAGTGGGTAGGTAAGGAGCATTGCATTGGAACAAATGAAAGAAAGAACTGTTTAAAAGGAGTATATAATTAGGTATTAAACATACAACAACAGCCCAGAATAAGAGATACTTTGCGAAGAGGACTAGGGGGAAGGTGTTGTTGTTTGTTGTTATGTGCTGTCAAGTCGTTTGCGACTCATAGCAAGCCCTAAACTGTGCTCTATCCTGTGCCAATCTCATTGCCTCTGACACACCCATCCTGATTACCCCAGTCACTGAATCAATCCACCTCATAGAGGGTCTTCCCCTCCTGCGCTGTCCCTCTACTCTACCCAGCATGATGTCCCTCTCTAAAGACCTGTCTCTCCTTACAGCATGTCCAAAGTAAGACCTGTCTCTCCTTACAACATGTCCAGAGTATGTCAGACGAAGCCCCAGAATCCTTGCCTCCAAGGAGCAGCCTGGTTTAATTCTCTCTACGATGAATCTGTTTGTTTTCTTAGCAGTGCATGGTACATTCAATACTCTTCTCCAGCACCACAGCTCAAAGGCGTCTATTCTCCTTCTATCCTCCCTAGTCATTGTCCAACTCTGATGCATAACAAGTGATTGCAAAAACCATGGCCTGTATCAGGTGGACTTTAGTCCCCAGAGAGACACCGTTGCTCTTGAGTACTTTAGAGAGGTCCCTAACCGCAGACTTTCCCATCGCAATACGTTTTTTGATTTCCTGGCTACTGGTGCCAAAAGTGTTGACCGTGGAGCCGAGCAAACTGAAGCTGTGAACAATCTCAATCTCTTTGCCATCCATCCTGATGCTACCGATTGGTCCAGTGGTGAGAATTTTTGTCGTCTTGACATTGAGCCTCAGTCCATATTGAAGGCTGCAGTCCTTGACCCTCTGTAGTAAGTCCATGAGGTCCTCCTCAGTTTCAGCGAGCAGGGTTGTGTCATCTGCATAACGCAGATTGTTGATAGGTCGTCCACCAATCCTAACGCCACGCTTCTCCTCATAGAGCCCAGCCTCTCGGATAATCTGCTCTGCATACAGGTTGAAAAGGTATGGAGATAGGACACATCCCTGATGTACACCCTTCCCAATTTTGAACCATGCAGTGTTGCACTGCTCTGTTCTGACGACTGCCTCTTGGTCCAAGTATAGGTTTTGTATTAGCATGATTAAATGTTCTGGGATTCCCATTCTTCTCAGAGTCAGCCACAGTTTGTTATGATCCACATAGTCAAATGCCTTTTGCAACCATGTGCTGTCTAAGATTTAGCTACTTCAAGATGGAATTTAAAAAAAGTGAACAGGGAAAGGGAAAGGAGGGAGAGGGAGTAAAATGTGCAACAATGAATGAATGAAAATCTAACTTTTCTGTAAACTTTAGTTAAAATCACAATTAAAAAAATTTTTTTTAAAGTATGTGGGATGAAACTACTTGTTCCTTGCCTCCAAGCATCACTATCTCCAAGACATACCTGTTTGTTCTTTTGGCAGGTCATGGGATATTCAGTGCTTTCCTCTGACACAACTCAAAGGCATCAATTCTTCTATTATCCTTATTCTTTTCAGCTCTTATGTGCATAGCAAGTGATTGAAAAGACCATGGCTAAAATCAGGCACAATATAGTTAGTCTGCAAACTGACATCACAGCTCCTCAATAATTTGGAAACAGCTGACTTGCCCGGTGTTGTACATCTGCTACTCTTTTGACTGTTGCTACAGGGATGTTATTGTTTGTGGATTTAAGATGAAACCATTGACAATTTTAATCTTTTCTATATTTGTTACACTATTGCTTATTGTTCTAGTGGTGAGTATTTGTTATCTTCTTGATGTTAAGTTGCAATTCATATTAAAGGCTATGGTGTTTGGTCTTCTGCAGCAAATTCATCAAGTCTTCCTCACTTTCAGCAAGCAAAGTTGTGTCATTTGTATAACACAGGTTGTTTTTGTTTGTTGCTTTTTCTTTTTTACCTTGAATTATTTTGACTCTAGAACAGTATATACACACTTGGTTATTTTATATATATTCTCTTTATGTCAGACATGAGAATTATACCTGTTCCTTCTTTTAGTGTCAATCTCAAATCAGTTTTTGTAGAGATATCAGTACATACTTATACTTGATGTATCTGTTACTCAAGTTTTTCATTATTTGTTAAGCTTCTCTGCTTTTTGTGTGGTGTATTCAAGGTGAAAACAACTTTGTTCTTTATAAAGCTTTTGACCAAGAATTCAGCATTTGTGAAAGGTGCCAGATTGATATCATGGAAACTGAAGCCTTGTGTGAATGTGAGCTAGCAATGATGTCTGCCTCCCAGACCCTTCTCTGTTATTGTACTTCGGTACTGATCTGCAGGATTATCTAATTTCTTTTTGCTGCCGTTGTGAGTGTGAGAGTGTTTATATTCAAAGGATATCTTTTAGGATCAAATGTACTTGGGCTATTCAGAAAATTGACTGGTCTGGTTCCTTTTTGTTCAAGTTTTTCTGTTTCATTGTTCTAACTTGAATTGGTCACTTAAGACCTCTGATCCTAGTGAATTAATTGTATCAGAAACCATTTCAAAGCACCTTCTGTCTTTAATTTATTCACACCATTTGCTTTTTGATGATGAATAATACTTTAGTTGTTTTTAAGTGCTATAACATTAAATACAAACAATTGGTTTTGTTGCTAGACGCCTTTGAATCAAGTACAACTTACAGTGACTTTGTGAGCATCTGTTCTGAATATTTTCCTATCCTGTGCCATCCTCAAAATCTCTGAAATGCTCAAGCTCATTGCCACAGCACCATGTCAGTCTTCCTGGTGGAGAGTATCTTTACAAGTACTGCAACTCAAAGGCATTAATTCTTCTTTGGTCATCCTTATTCATTTTCCCTCTCTCAGATGCATAGCAAGTGATTGAAAAGGCCATGGCCCAAATCAGGTGCACCTTACTTTTCACATTTACAGTCTCTCCTGCCCTGATGATTTTTTTCTCCAGTTATCCACACCTCTTCCCCTTTTAAACACTTATACATATCTTGTTTTTATTTGCTAATTGCTATAATGGCATTGTACTTTCTTCATTCTTTCCATGTTGATCCTCCCTTATTCTTGTTCTTAGTGTTCGTTGTCTGCACATTCTATTTCTGTTTTCCACCCAACTAAAAATCTTAGCAAGAAGCTTTTGAGACTTAACCTAAGAATTCTGTGTATAGAAAGAAAATCACAGTAACAGAAGACAGTTTAGGTTGGTTTATTTTTTGGTTGGGTTTTTTTTTTTTGGTTGTTTTTTTTTTTGCTGTGTGAAGCAACAATTTTGTTAGCTTTGCAGGGCTAACTGTAATATAATATAAATGGGGCTTTTATAGATCAATGTAGGTGAAAGCAGAAAGTACTTGCTATTGATGTTTTACTTTGTATCACCCACTGAAAATAAGTATGCAGAAGATTTTATTGTGATTTGTGTAAATGTTTAGAGAGAAGTAATTTATACACACCCTGTTTCATGACATTAATTACAATTTCCTCCATGTTGCAATGCTTTTCTCACATCTTTCCTAGGTTCTATATTTTTGTTGGTTTATCTTAACTGCCTTCTGATTGTTTGTTTTGGGCAAATACTGCCATTTGGTCTCATACATGCTATTGTTTACATTTTAAGCTTATCTGTTGTTTGATTGAAAAATGATCTGGAGTAGGTTTAGTTCCAGGTTTGAAAAGTGTCTAAGAGCCACTCTTTCCAGGTTTCCACCAGTCACTCTCAATAAGCCTAGTCTTTTCTGGGATTTTCCATTCTGTTCAGTATTTTTCTCCACTCTGTCCATGACTTTCTATTGTGGTCCTGACCAGAGTAGTTGGTAGTGGTAGCTTGATACTATCTAATTCTTCTGGTTTCAGATTTGGGGAGGCTGTACTTTACCTCATCCATGAGTCCTTAGGATTTTCTTGAGTCTTATTCTCTTTACTCTGAACATAAATAGACTTAAGAATTGTACCACAGTGCTCGCTTCAGCAGTGCATGTACTAAAATTGGAACGATACAGTGAAGATTAGCATGGCCCTTGTGCATGGATGACACACAAATTCATGAAGCGCTCCATATTTTTAAAAAGAAAAAAGAATTGTACCATAGATGGCTGCTGGCAAGATTTTAAAACCCCAGTAGCTTTTAGTAAACTATGTAGAACATTGTCTGGTTATGCCAGTTGACTTAATTGTCTCCCAAAACTTCAGTGCTAAGTCCTCAAGCTCTGTGACTCAGTTCCTCTACATTTTTTGGTTATGACCAAGAAGTTGTACAGATACTCAAACTATTGATTGAAACATTTAGCTTTTAACCTTATTAGACAATAATGTCAATAAAAATGTCCTGTTGTATGCCGTGATGAATAGGTATTTGAAACTAAAGGTGTAAATGTTATTATTTAAGCTGTACAACTTCTTAATTATCTTAATCTAATGACTCATACTTGACTCTGTGACACCTAACAACTATAATAGGAATTATATGAGGAAAATGAAAACTTATTGCACTAGCAAATGTAATGGACAGTGTGGAATTTTTCCCCCTCTAGGATCAAACCAAACATACGGAATCTTCAAGACTGGCTGGTGGTGCAACAAGCATCATGAATAAGCTCAGAGAAGTCTATCCCTTATCACATGTGTAAGGGGAAAAGGTAAGAGGAAAAAATTCTTATTAGGTAAAGTTGACAAAACAACTAGATCTATAGAAAACAATGCTGATGTTTTACATGCTGTTTGCATCATATATAGGATTTCCTACTAAATGGGAATATAATTTTTTAAAGTTTATTTTAATATAGAGAAAAAATAATCTATAATTATTATCAAATTATGTCACTAGTACTCTCTTCTAGATTTAGATTATAAAACACACTGCCATGGAGTTGAATCCAACTCATATTGACCTTCTATTGGGTTTCCAAGACTGAAGCTTTATGTGGTCTTTTGGATGGTTCAAAATATCTAGTTGGTTGAGGTTACAGGGCTATAAAATAGTATTATGCTGTGTAGACAGCATTGATCCTAAAGGTACCTGAAGAACATGGTCTACAGAAGTGAGATCTCTGATCTACTCAGGGAGGAAACTGCCTCTGTTTCTCTCGAGGAGCAGCAGGTAGATTAGAACCACCAGTATTGTGGTTGGTGCAACAAATAATGTACTGCTCTTTTCCTTGTAGAAAGGTAATTTCAGGATGAAAAAGAATGTACATTTGAGCAATACTGCTGGGAGAAAGGAGTGGTTTATTGATCTAATTAAAATTATTTGTGTTTGTTAGTCATTATGCAGGGTCTAAATAGTTAAAGCTAATTTTGGGATGGGGAATTGCTAGAAATATACATTTCATCACATTATTTTATTGTTTTAAACTTGTTATGGATAGTAATAATTTTTAAAAAATAGTGGTAATTTAAAGTAGAAAACTGCTAACATTGTATTCACCACTGTAAACAAGAAATGCTTGACTCTTTCATAATTTACATTTTATCTATTTCCCTTCCCAACTTTTCGTTACATACAGAATAGCAAATGTGGGTGGGGAGTAGATGTCGGAAGACTCCATGTGCCATTAATTAATAGAGTTTGCATATTCTGATTGAGTTCCATGTTTTTCCATTTAAGTAAGGAAAGAGGCTATAGATGTATACAGGAGACTGAACTGGTTTTCTTTTCAATTGAGCAGAAACAAAAGTACTTGACAGTTTATTCTTTACCAAAACTTCTAGGACTCCATTTGGCAAGCTGTACCTTGTTCCTTACCCTCATTACATGGGGGGGGATCCTCTTTTGCTGGAGTACCCTTTTCTGCTTTCACTTGGCAAAAATCTTACTTATCCTTTAGGAATCATTCTTTGGGATACTTTTTATTTCTTGCAGCAAAGACTCTAAAGTCCATATTCCCATCTTACTCAGTCTCTCCCCAACCCCAAGGACAGTCCCATTCTACAACAGTGGCACCATGCAATATTTGTCCCTTTGTGACTGGGACATTTCACTCAGCATAATGTTCTCCAGAGTCAACCATTTTGAGTAATATTGCATGAGTTCCTTGTTTTTTAATGCAGCATAGTATTCCATTGTGCGAATATACCACAGCTTCTCTAGCCATTCATTTGTTGATGGGCACTTAGGTTGTTTCCATCTCCTTGCTATTGTGAACAAAGCTGCAATAAACATGGGTGTGCATATATCTGCTTGGGTGTCAGTTATGGTCTCTTCAGGGTATATTCCCAGTAGTGGTATTGCTGGGTCAAATGGTATCTCTATTTGGGTTCAGTAATGTATGCTGCTCTGAAACAGAGAAGGGAGAAAACTGTTTAAAAGAGATATGTGATTAGGTATTTCTGTCATGACAGGAGTCTAGAGCGATGGCTACATGGTGGAGTGGACCTGGGGGAGGGTTTGTAAAATAATGAAAGAATCTTTTCTTTTACTTTTCCAAGAGGGTAATGTCTGGTGGGGGGGAGCCTTGGGAGGGGACAAATCTACAGCAATGAATGAACGGAAATCCAAAGCCTCTGTAAATTTTCACTGAAATTAATAACAAATTTAAATTTAAAAAAAAATTAAGTTAGAGTAAGGATGGCAATGGAACCACCTTACCTCTGTAACTTCATTTGTGCCACTATTAGAACCTCTACTCAGAATATTATTGCTTTTCAATTTTTGACTCATGCACTTTTAACTTGTTAGTTAAATTTGTATCTTCTAGGCTGCAACACTTCCATGATACATCTTCAAGGATATGAACATGTACGGCTAAGCACAATTGATAACAGTGCATCTAAATTCCAAAATCAGTCTCCATAATAGTCTATGTGTTTCCTACTGCCAAAGGGGCCCTTTAGAGTAGTGAGAGAAGACCTTCACCCTGAAACCCACAGCGTCCCTTTTCAGCAGGAAGTAGCTAAGAGAATATGCCATCCCCTTTTCCTTATGAATCAGGGTGAAGTCTCTCTCAGGGAGGAGTGATAGGGACTGGCAAGGGACACACTGACAAAGGAGATTAATCAGAACTGGCTTTGACAAGCACTGTGGAAATGGGACAATTAAAACAGACATCGGTGGGGGAAGAAGAACGAACTGTGGATGAGGGTGGAGAAAACAGTGCAACAATGAATGAATGAATGAAAACCCAGAGTCTCTGTGAATGTTCATTAAAACTAATAAAATTTAATTTAAAAAAAAAAGGAAAAAAATCCATATTCCCACTCTATAGCTGTAGCTGGACAACCTAGTCTGTCCTCTTTACAGCTAGGTATAGTTATATAACTAAGCAAACAAAAGAATGTGAACTGAAAAGATATATGCTATTATCAGGAAACGAAGGAGAGGAAGACCTTTGGTGAGATGGATCGATTCTGTGACTGGAGCGGTGGGAATAAGTGCATTTGAGATGGCTGGGTTGGCACAGGATAGAACAGCATTTAGAGCTCTTGTACATAGGGTCGCTGTGAGTCGCAAATGACTCGATGGCACATAACAACAACAACATTATCAGGTATGCACTTTTTAGTAGACTGATCATGCTCCCTCTACTTCCTTTTCTCCTTGTTGCTGGCTCAGCCCAGATCTGGCAGTAACTTAACTTTGACCATATAGATGGGAACTCTGTTGCTGGAGATGTTAGATCCAGTTGTCTGTCACCTACAACTCATGGACATCATCATAGAATAAAATACTACCTCATAATTAAAGTGAAGAATGTGTGTTTGAAACCAGTGCTGTGACTGGTGTGTCTGTCTTATTGAAGATTTCCCTTGTTTTTCCTGATCTAAATTTTACCTCTGAAGAGGAACGTGGCATCAGAATTGAAGGAAGACCCATATCTGCATTGTTGTTTGTTGGTAGGTGCCATCAAGTCACTTGCATACAATAGTTGCTTATGTACAGCAGCCCTGAAACCTGCTCTATCCTGGGCCAACTTTACTGTCTCCGACACACCTACATTCATTACCTCGGTCACTATATCAGTCTGTCTCATTTATGGTCTCCCTCTCTTTCTCTGTCCCTTCACACTTCAAAGTATTATGTCCCTCTCCAAGGACCAGCCCCCCACTTCTGACATGCCCAACATCAAACAAAGCCTCAGAATCCTTGCCTCCAAGGAGCAGGATGGCTTAATCCTCTCTAGGATTGAACCTGTTTGTTCTTCTGTCAGTCCATGATATATTCAACACTCTTCACTCTTCTCCAGCACCATTGCACAAAGGCATCAATTCTCTTTTTTTCCCCCCTTGAAAGTCTGTTTTAATTGTCCCATTGCCACAATACTTGTCAAAGCCAGTTCAGATTAATCTCCTTTGTCATTGTGTCCTTTGCCATTCCCTGTCACTCCTCCCTGAGAGAGACTTCACCCTGATTCATAAGGAAAAGGGGATGGCATATTCTCTTAGCTACTTCCTGCTGAAAAGGGACGCTTGTAGGTTTCAGGATGAAGATCTTCTCTTACTATTCTAAAGGGCCCCTTTGGCAATAGGAAACACGTAGACTATTGTGGAGATTGATTTTGGAATTTAGATGCACTGTTATCAATTGTGCTTAGCCGTGCATGTTCATCTCCTTGAAAATGTATCATGGAACTATTGCAGCCTGGAAGACACAAATTTAACTAACAAGTTAAAAGTACATGAGTCAAAAATTAAAAAGCATAATATTCCAAGTATAAGTTCTAATAGTGGCACAAATCAAGTTACAGAGGGAAGGTAGTTCTTAACAAAAGGCCTATTGACTAGCACTTTGTCTATTATAGTATAAAGGTTATGAACCACAAGATGTAGAGGCTTAACTATGTCATTTATTGTTCTTAAGTCC
>NW_006399755.1:7617164-7617866 GCF_000299155.1 Elephantulus edwardii
GTCTGTGACACTGTCTACTGAAGTGGCCCAGCTTTCCACAGTGGAAGCAATTCTGACCTCCTTTATTACCTTTTGGTGGCACTGTACATGAGTAAGACTTCCTTTTCCTGACACAGGCCCTAAACTGGCAGCAATAGCTGCCCCAGTAATTTTGGCCATTCTCTGGTCTTTTCTCTAACCTCTAGATCCCAGTTAAAAGAGGGAAAAATTTAAACAAATATATAACAAATAATTTTTGAACATTATAATCTTTTAAGCTTAAGGCTAGAAACATTAACAATATGATCATTTCCAATCCAGAAATACATGTTCCGGTGCAGTTCCTATTTTCCATAAATTTTTTTGGTAAGAAGAATAATGTAAATGTGGATACAGTTCCATTATTCGTCCTCCATGCCACGATATGGTGTTATCAGCATGAGCAGTTATAAATCCATTGCCATCCTTACTCTAACTTAATTTTTTTTAAATTTAAATTTGTTATTAATTTCAGTAAAAATTTACAGAGACTTTGGATTTCCATTCATTCACTGTTGCACATTTCTCCCCTTCCAAGCCTTCCCCCCAGAACACTACCCTCTCGGAAAAGTAAAAGAAAAATTCTTTCATTGTTTTACAAACCCTCCCCCCGGTCCACTCCACCATGTAGCCATAGCTCTAGACTCCTGTCATGACAGAAATACCTAATCACATCTCTCTTTT
>NW_006399755.1:7618706-7622519 GCF_000299155.1 Elephantulus edwardii
AAACTAAAGCTGTTAACAATCTCAGTCTCTTCATCATCTATCATGATGGTGCCAATTGTCCCAGTGGTGAGAATCGTTGTTTACTTGATGTTGCACTTCATTCCAGATTGAAGGCTACAGTCCTTGATCTTCTGCAACAGGCACTTCGGTCCTCCTCAGTTTCAGCAAGCCAGGTTGTGTCATCTGCATAATGCAGGTTGTTGATGAATCTTCCTCCAATCCTGATGCTGCATTCATCCTCATATAGCCCAGCCTCCTGGATGGTCTGTTCTACATATAGATTGGAAAGGTTTGGAGACTGAATACATCAAAAAATCTGTGTTATACAGATGACACAACCTTGTTTTCTAAAACTGAGGAGGACCTGAGGCATTTGCTACAGAAGGCCAAAGACTACAACCTTCAATATAGATTGAAGCTCAACATCAAAAAGCAAAGATTCTCATAAGTGGGCTAATAGGCAGCATCATGATAGACAGTGAAGAGATTGAGATTGTTAACAGCTTCAGTTTTCTTGGCAACTCAATGGCATATGACAACAACAATAAACTTTACCTAACAGGATGTCTTTTTTTCTAGTGATTGGTCATTCCTGTTGAATGCCCAAAGTAAGTGAGCCAGCGTATTGCCATTGTCAATTTCTAAGAAACATCCTGGTTGTACTTTGTCTAAGGCTGATTGTGTCTAATAGTTTGCAGTTAATTAACTAACATCATGGTTCAAATGTATCAGTTCTTCTATCTTCCCTTTTCACTATTAAACTTTCACACATGTGAGATGATTGAAAAGACCATGGCTTGAGTCATATATGCCTTTGTTATCAAAGTGACATCTTTTTGTTTTTAATTAAAATTTACAGAGACTTTTCATTTCAATTCATTCATAGTTGCTCACTTTTCTCCCTGCCCACTCCTCCCCACAGTTCACTTTTCTCTTCGAAAAGTAAAGATCAATCAATCAATCAGTCAGTCTTTCATTGTTATACAATCCCCTGCTCCAGTCCACTCCACTATATGCAACTTTCATTCTGGACTCTTGTCATGACAATAATACCTAATCATATATTCCTCCTAAATAGTTCTCTCCCTCATCTGTTTCAATGCACTATACATTATTTATATCCCCTTTTAGTTCCCCCCCCAACTCTGATGTCAATCTCACTTTACAAAAGTGGCATTATGCAGTATTTGTCTTTTTGTGTCTGAGATATTTCACTCAGCATGTCACCCATTTTGTGTAATATTTCATGAGTTCCTTGTTTTTCTTTTTTTTTTCTCTTGGTAAATAAATAACTCACTGTTTTATTTAGATGTACAGCATTCTTGCCAACTTTGTAATTAAAATTCATTCTTCCTGTCTTTCATGTTCATTATCCAGCTTCACTATGCATATGAGGTAATACATGGTTTGGGTCAGGTACACCTTAGTCCTCAAAATGATATCTGTGCTCTTCAGAACTTTAAAGAAGTTCTTTGCAACAGACTTCCCAGTATAATATGTCCTTTGATTTCTCTTTCCCCCACGTTTATCATAATTTGAGTAATTATTTAAAAAGGCTTTATTTTCTATTCAACCATTCATGCACATTTAAAAAAAAATTAATAACAATGCCTACATTGTAACCACATCTTCCCTGTTCCTGCTGGTGATTCTTTTTTCCATTAATCTTTCCATATTACTCCTTCCTGCCTTCCAAGCTTTTCCATGGGAAAATGCTGCCCTTTTGATTTTACATGGTTGAATATTGTAAGGAGAGCCTCCCAAATATTATTTATATTATTAACCTGTCTATAATAAATAAAGATAAAAATATAAAATATAAAATAGTTGAGCTCCAGATTTGAAGAATGACTAAGGGTCATAGTCTAGGGGGTCCTAACAGTCTTTTGCCAGTTCAGTAAGTCTTACATATTCGAGTTTTATTCTATATTTTTCATGCATTTTACCCAGGACCTTCTACTGTGATTCCTTTCAGAGTGGTCAGCAGCGGTGGCTGAGCACCATCTAACTCTTCCAGTTTCATGGTCTGTGAGGTTGAAGTTGGTAGTTCAGTCTTTTTTTTTTTAATTTATTTTAATAATTTTAATGAACATTTACAGAGATTTTTTATTTCCATTCATTCATTAGTTCCTTGTTTTTCAATGCAGCATAGTATTCTATTGTGTGACTGTACCACAGCTTCTCTATCCATTTGTTTGTTGATGGGCAGTTGGGTTGTTTCCAACTCTTTGATATGTGAACAAAGCCTCAGTAAACATGGGTGAGCATATATCTGCGGGAGTGGCAGTTCTGGTTTCCTTGGGGTAAATTCCGTGTAGTGGAATTGCTGGGTCAAATGGTATTTCTATTTCCAACTTTTTGGGAAAGCGCCATACAGCCTTCCATAGTGGTTGCACCATTTTACACTCCCACTAACAGTGAATAAGGGTTCCAATTTCTCCACAACCTCGCCAGCATTTGTTGTTTGCTGTTCTGTTAAATTTTGCTATTCTTACTGGGATGAGATGATATCTCATAGTTGTTTTGATTTGCATCTCTCTTACAGCTAGGAATTTTGAACATTTCTTCATGTGTTTGTTCGCCTTCTGAATGTCTTCTTTGATGAAATGTCTGTTCACATCCTGTGCCCATTTTTCATTTGGGTTGTTTACTTTTATCTTGTTGTGTTGCTCAAGTGTTTTACAAATTCTAGATATAAGTCCCTTATCAGATATTTTATTACCAAATATTTTTTCCCCAATCTGTGGCTTCCCTTTTTACCCTGTAGGAAAAGTTATTGGATATGCAGAGGGATTTGATTCTTAAAAAGTCCCATTCATCTATTTTTTCCTCTCCTGATTGTAGGTTTTTCAGGATGCATGGAAGACTATTTCTTTTGTGGATTAGGACTTCTAGAGTTCTTCCAAGCTTTTCTCTAATGAAGTTTATAGTCCTTTATTTTAGTCCTAGGTCCTTGATCCACTTTGAGTTGGTTTTTTTGTATTGAGTGAGGTGTGAATTTTGCTTATATTTTCTACAGGTTATTTCTTCCAATTTTTCAACACCGTTTGTTAAAGAGGCTGTTGTTTCTCACTTTTGCTTTTTAAAACTTTAAAAGACCTTTTGTCTTTGATTTGATGAATGCATTTTGTTGTTTTAGGTTTGTTGTTATTTTTTCCCCTTGTAGTTGGAATGAAAGTTTAGAAAGCAAATTTGTTTTTCATTCAAATATTCATGCATTTTTTGTCTGATATCTTAACTCCTGTTACCATGAATGTTGGTTGTTGAGCCAAGTAGAAAGACATTTTTGACATCCTTAATGTTTTCTTTATTATGGTATTATTTATTTGATCCAGTTGTGAGAACTTTAATTTTCCTCATGTTAAGAGTATTGTTAGGTGCTACTGAGTCAAGTACGACTCTTAGCAACCTATTGAACACCAGATCTGAACCATTTCCGTCATCCTCATTCTCTCTGACATCGCCCTTTGCTGCTGTCACTGTGTCAGTCCAACTCATTGGGGGTCTTGCTCTCTTTTGCTGGCCTTTCCAAGTGTGATGTCTTTTTCCAAGGAATAGTTCTTCCTAACAACTTGCCCATAGTATGTGAGATGAAGCTTTGCCATTCTTGACTCTAAGGACCACTCTGGTTGCAGTTTTCCCAAGACATCTGTTTGTTCTTTTGGCACAACAGCCTTCAATATGGATTACATCTCAGCATCAAGAAGACAAAAATCTTCCACTTTTCAAGATCTCTTTTTGTTTCTTGTAGTAATGTTTTGTAATTTTCTTGGAAAAGGTCCTTTGTACTTCTGGTTAAATTTATTCCCAAGT
>NW_006399755.1:7625279-7632383 GCF_000299155.1 Elephantulus edwardii
AGAGAGAATAGTGCAACAATGAATGAATGGAAACCCAAAATCTCTGTAAATGTTTATGAAAAATAATAAAATTATAGAAAAAAAATAAAATGAAATTTAAAAAGTAAACAAAAAAAAAGAAGACAAAAATCCTCATCAAAAGATTGAAAATTGGACAAAAGATTGAAATTGTCAATTATTTCAGTTTACTTGATATTCAGACAAGGGCAGCGTTAATAAATTTGTGGTCTACCAGCCAGCTGCTTTTCTTGAGCCTAATTGGTTTCTGCAGAGAGAAGGAGCTCTGTTTAGTTCAACTGTTTACATAGTTTGTTTGTTTTTCCCCCCTTAAATATTTACCCATGAAGGAAGCAATGTGTTCATTTTTATTTTTTCCCCCCTCCATGCTTGGTATTATATACTGACTTTAAGGGCCAGTAGAGATATTTTGAACAACTTATGCACAGTTTAGTGTTGTTATTGTTATGAGCCATTGAGTTGTCTACAACTCATAGTGATCCTGTCTATAAAAGATTTGAACCCTGCCCTGAGACAGTGTCATTGACTGACACACGTATCCCTATTGACCTAGTTATTGTGTCATTCTATCTCATGAAGGATTTTTCTTTCCTGCACTGTTCTCTACTCCACCCTAACGGGCATTGGTCCCACCTGGCCACATGCCCAAAGTATGTGAGTCGAACCTTCAAAATCCTTGCTTCAAGGAGAAATTTGGTTTCACCCTTTCCAAGACAGACTTAATTTGTTTTCTTGGTGGTCCATAGAATATGTCCAAGACTCTTCTCCAGCAGCAGCACAACTCAAAGGCATTCATTCATCTTCTGTCAACCTTAGTTATTGTCCAGCTCTCTGATGCATAGCAAGTGGTTGTGAAGACCATGTCCATGATCAGGCACATTTCAGTCTCTAGACATCCTTGGCCTTTAGCACTCTGGAAAGGTCCCTGACGGCAGACTTAAAATGCAATTCAATTTTTGATATCCTGACTTCTGCTGCCAAGTGTGTCAGTTGTGGAGCTGAGCAAGCATCATAGTGCTGCCAGTTAGTCTAGTTAGTAGTTAGAATATTTGTCTTGTTGATGTTGAGCTTCAATCCATTTTTAACACTATAGTCCTTGACCTTTCATAGCAAATGCTTCAGGTCCTCCGTAGTTTCAGCAAGCAAGTTTGTGTCATCTGCATAATGCATGGTATTGATGAATCTTCCTCTGATGCTGATACCAGACTCCTCCTCATAAAGTCCAGCCTCCAAAATGATCTGTTCTACATACAGATTGAAAAGATATGGAGACAAGATGCATCCCTGGCACACTGCCTTCTTGATTTTGAACCATGCAGTGTTTCCTTGCTATGTTCTGACTACTGTCCTAGGATTCCCATTCTTCTAAAGGTTAGCCACAATTTGTTGTGATCTGCATAGGCAAATGCCTTGACTATGCAAACCCAGGTAGACATTCTCTGTTACTCTACAATCAGCCAACATCATCTGACATTCACGATAGTTTCTCTAATTCCACATCCTCTTCTACATACAGCTTGTATTTTTTTATAGTTCTGTCAATGTACTGTTCCAGTCATTTTTTTTTTGCTTGTGTGTGATATTGGTGATGTTTAATAATTTCTACACTCTTATCACGTCACCTTTTTTGGGGATAGAAGTAAATACGGATCTTTTCCAGTCCATTAACCAGGTGGTTGTCCACCACATTTCTTGACACAACCTGATGAGTACATTCAGCACAGTATCTGTTTATTGAAATGTGTCAATTGGTATGCCATCAATTCCTGGGGCCTTGTTTTTTGCAAATACATTCAGAGCACTTTAACTTCTTCCTTCTTCACCATTGCCTCTTGATCATATGCTGTTTCATTAAATTCTTCTGAGTCAGCCAATTCTTTTTGATATAGTGACTCTGTATACTCCTTCCGTACCCAAGAATCTAAAAAGACATATAGTTATAATTTTTTTCTAAATTCCAGTGACTTTCCAGCTTTAAATTTGGGGGAAAATTCTTCATTAAGAAAAAAATAAGTACCAATATCCTCAATTGTTGATAAACTATCACATCTTTAAGTCCTGCTAATTCAGGCATCAGAGAGATGGACAGTGACTAAGGATGACAGAAGAAGAATCTATGTCTTTGAGTTGTGGTGCTGGGGAAGAGTCTTGAACATACCGTGGACCACCAAGAAAGCAAATAGGTTTTTCTTAAAGAGGGTGAAACCAACTTTCTCCTTGGAGGCTAGGATTTTGAAGCTCTGTCTCACATACTTTGGGCACACAGCCAGGAGGGACCAGTCCATGGAGAAGGACATCATGCTTGGAAGGGTGGGGGGGACAGCTCAGGAGAGGTAGACCCCAGATAAGATGGATTGATACAGTAACTGGGGAAATGGGGATAGGTGTGTTGGCATCATTGAGACTGGCTCAAGACAGGGCTGACTTCAAAGCTACTCTACAGAGTGTTGCTATGAGTTGCAGGCAACTCAGTGGCACATAACAACAATTCAGAATTTACTGAAACACACTACACACAGCATATATCAAAGTTATTAGGAAAACTGGACTACTAAGAGCAAAGATTTCATAAAATCCACACTATTCTGACAGGGAGAAAGTCATGATTAGGGAGTAGTCACCTTTAAGGAAAAAAAAAAATTTGTTCTATACTGTTCTAATTTGTGTATCTGAAATATAGACTTAATTTGAAATGCTCCAGTCATAATGCATGACTGTTGTTGTGTTGTACTTTCAAGTAAGAACCGACCCATATAGATCACCAGTAGATTTTCAGAGGCAGTATAATCACCTGGGCGGAGACTGGCCATCTTTCTACCTCAGAGAACCTGGTAGATTTGAACTGTGTGCCTTCGAGTTTGCAGTGCAGCTTCTTAACACCAGGCTTCTAGAGCTCCCTCATGTATGACTATGATTCCAAATTGTCATTAAGTATGATCTGTATTATGGAATATAAAAACTGTCCCCCTCCTCCATGCAGTGTTACACTGACACACCAAAGACCCTCACAGGTGTAACATCCCATATTTTCTGGTTGTACCAAAAAATTAACAAGTAAATAATCTTCCCACTTTAAAAAAACCAATTTATACTTAAAAATGCAATGAAATAGGCTCACCTTCTTAAAAGTGTTTCTAGAATAAAAACTTAAGTAAGTGATCATGACCAGTGTAACAAAGGGAATTAAAACCTCATCCCCATCCCCATTTACTACTCCTAGGGGAGAAAACTTATATATCATTGAAATATACAGAACACACTTCTTAAATCTTATTATCAACCACTTTATCTCCATTTGTTCTAAGCAATTTAGATTCTTTAGTAATTGTTTTATTAACCATGAATGACCCTGAGGCACTGGTGGATTGCCCACTGGGTGTTGGAGCGCGCATATGTGGCTACAACATGTGTTGTTATACATACTTTTTCTCCAGTGTTCAGACACCATGTGTCAACTGTGGTACTTTCTTTGCCTAGGATATTAATTCTTGGGTTTTTTTGTTGTTGTTGATGGTTAATATCCCATCCTTTCATTTAAATTTACCATTATCTTTACTCCATATACCCAGTAGTCATATATTCCAAAGCCACTGGACCACTTGAGTATATAAGTGCCACTGTTTTATGAAATATGTCTAATTCAGGTCTGCAAACCTAACAGTGTGACTTGGAGTTCTTCCTGCAGTTGATTCTGACCGTTGTGTTTACATGGACCATGGTAATATCCAAAAGAAAAATGCTTTTATATTTATACATTATTTCATTGACCAATATAAAATGGGTATTAATAAATATATTTACTCCAAAAAAAGAACACCTTACATTTAAAAAATAATTGATAAAAATATTCTTCTGGATTATACAAGAGAAGAGATTCAGGGACCACTGATAAGACATGGTGGTTGTTATGTGTTGTCAAGTCACCTGCAATTCATAAGAGACCTTACGTACTACGACTCTGAAACCTGCGCTATCTTGAGCCAACCTTATTTTCTCTGATACATCTACTCCCATTAACCCGTCTCTTCCAGAGTCTTCTTCTATTGCACTGTCCTTCCACCCTTCCAAGCATGATGTCCTTTTCCAAGGACTGGTCTCTCCTTGCAACATCCCCAAAGTATATAAGACAGACCTTCAGAATCCTTGCCTTCAAGGAGTAGCCTGGCTTTACCCTGTCCAGGACATACTGTTCTCCTAGGGGTCCATGCTATATTCAAAACTCTTCTCCAGCACCACAACTCAAAGGCATCAGTTCTCCATCTGTGGTCCTTTGTCATTATCCAACTTTCTGAAGCATAACAAGTAATCATGAAGACCATAGCCTGGATCAGACACTTCTTACTCTCCAGACTGACATCGTTGCTCTTCAGTACTTTGAAGAGGACCTGGACAGCAGATTTTCCCAGTGCTGCTGGTACCAAGATTGTGGAGCTGAGCAAATTGAAACTGTTAGTTAACGGACTTGGCTTCCTTCTGCCCTGCTTCATCAGAGGCTGGACTCTCTTTCATTTTTAGTTTCTCCATTTTCTGCAGGTAAAAGTTCTTTAGTTTCTTGGTTAACTACTTCAGCCTGTTTTCCAGTTACTCCCCTTTTCCCTTTTGTTTACACATTTTTGTCCGAAGACTTCTTTCCTGCTGCCTTTTTGAGCTTTGTTTCCCCTTTGGCAGGCAGCTTAGCTGACAGACAACCTCACTGATCTTCTATTGGGCTCCTCCTTCACTAGTTTGTTCTCTAAATCTCTTCATTCTTGGAAGGGTGGGGGCGCAGTGCAGGAGAGGAAGACCCTGGATAAAATGGGTTGACACAGTAACTGGAGTAATGGGGACAGTAATGGAGATGGTGAGCCTGGCTCAGGATAGACAAGGTTCAGAGCCATTGTGCATAAGGTTGAAATGAATCACATGCGACTCACTTGCACATAACAGCAGCAACAACAATTTTGAAAGTTATCTGGCTGTTTGTATTCAGAGTGTAACTTTTTAAAAAAAAATAATACTGGTTTATTTACAAACTTCAAATACATTGTTTTTTCACAGCAGATCTTTTTCATTTCCTTCACACACACACACCGCCCCCCCCATCAAATTGTACGAGCCTATGAGTAACCCCTTCTCCTGCCCATCCTCACTTCTCTGCTTCCACCCTTCCTCCTCCTTGGATCCTCATGCACATTCTACAATAATTGGGTTTTTGTTTGGTTGTTTTTTTAATTTTTTTTTTGGCAAAAAACATAGAAAGGGTTTATTAAGGTAAGACAGAGGCATAGCTAGTGAAAAGTGGGCCATTGAAGTGAAAAACAAAAGAGAAGAGGGGTAAAGGATCCCCCAAAAGACAGAGGTGAACTCAAATCTTAAGACATGTTGTCAACAGAAAAGGAGAAAGAAGGAAGTGCTACTATAATGGTTTAAAGTGTGTGACTTTTGAGGAGGGAAATTAAAGTCCTGAACATATGCCAGTTGCTTCTAGCTCCTGTGTCCTATAAGGACCTGGTGATGGAAATGAGATCATTTTCCATCTGCCTCTACCTCTGCACGCTCCTAGGCTGGGATTCTATTTATGCTACTAAATATGTTTTAATGGCTTCATTTGCTCAAAGATTTCAGAAATATTTTACATATTGGTTCAATGCTATAATCTTTATGTATGCATATTCTTTATTGAGCAAGTGTTATGTGCCAGAAATTATGCTAAATATTGTATATATGTTCTGAATTTCAAGTTCATTTTGCTTATAAAGAAACTGAGGATCAGAGAAATAAAAGATAATTTTGAAGATTTGTAATATTGTTGCCATTGAGTCGATTATAACTCATGGTGACACTATATGAAATGAATGGAACCATAGCATTTTTAAGTCTGTGAACTTTGGGAATCAGATCAGAATGTCTTCAGAGGTGCATCTGGGTGGACTACCTTTTGACTAGTAATTGCATTCTTAATTCCCACAGATTCCCAGACTTCTAATGCAAATTTATACTATAATAAAAATTCATTGTTTTATCTTAAATATTTTTGATCAGCAGTTAGAAAACAGACCTGCATGAGTGAGAGTATCTTTGATATAAAATGATTGTTATTAGTGCCACCAATTCAACTCATCCTGGCCACCCTTTGAACAACACATGGAAGCCTTACCCATCCTAATCTCCCTCATCTCAAGTCCACGGTTGCAATCACTGTCAGACCTTCCCTTCAGGGCCTTCCTTTCTTTCACTGACCCTCTACTTTTCCCAGCATGGTGTCTTTTTTCCAAGGACTGATACCTCCTGACACCACACCCAAAGTCAGTGAGATGTAGTTTTACTATCCTTGCTTCTAAGGAACACTGTACTTTGTTTGAGAAAAAAAACCTTTCAGCAATTTGAGAACAAATTGTTTATTCTTTTGGCAGTCTGTTATATTCAACAAAGTGTATATCTTCTAATAATTTTATGTACTAGACTGTTTATATGTAATTAGATGACAGAATGTACCACTTCCAGTAAATAGTACCTTTTTTTTAGGAAATCTCAATCTTACAGAAAATATGCAGCTATAATACAAAGAACATTTTTCTATGAGCTATTTGAATTTGCTAGCTGTGGATAATCATAATGTTGTGTTCTGTCAAGTTTGAGGCAGCTCACAGCTGACCCTCCAGCAGCTTTTTAGAGGCAGAAAATCTCATGAGAGCAGATTGCCCATCTTTTCCCCAAGGACTGCTGGTAGATTTGAACTGTGTTCCTTTGGGTTAACAGTACAACTCCTTACCCTTAAAGCCATAATAAAACCATCAAAATCAGAATATTAATGTTGGTGCTTTACTCCATCTAATCCTCAGATTATGAGGAGAAATGTGGGGTCAAGATTAGTGGAAGATCTATCTACAATCTGTGATATGCAGAAGACACAACCCTGCTTGCTGAAACTGAGGAGGACCTGAAGCACCTGCTGCAGAGGGGCAAGGACTGCAGCCTCCAATATGGATAGAGGCTCAATGTCAAAAAGACAAAGATTCTCACCACTGGACCAGTTGGCAGCATCAGGATGGATGGTGAAGAGATTGAGATTGTTCACAGCTTTAGTTTGCTTGGCTCCACAGTCAA
>NW_006399755.1:7636203-7639458 GCF_000299155.1 Elephantulus edwardii
CTGGGAGGAGGGTAGAGAGAATAGTGCAACAATGAATGAATGGAAACCCAAAATCTCTGTAAATGTTTATGAAAATTAATAAAATATAATTATAGAACAAAAAGAATGTAGTTTAGAATTACAGGTAGTTGTAGTGACCCCACAGACTGATTAATTTCATCTGATGCTTCTTCCACTAGATTTCAGGTTATTCATTGTAGGTGGGGAGATCACAGAAGTGGTGCTATTTCTTTTCATTGTAGTCTATCAAGGAGCAGAAGGTTTGACTTGTTTCACGAGTAATGTATACTACTGAAATGATGTTCACTTAATATTTTTCCCCCTTGTTATGCTCTGTCTAATCGGATCCGACTCACACAGTAGGAGACTGCTCCTCCTTCTTCAGCGTAACATCTGGTGGATTTGAATTGTGTGCCTTCAGGATTACAGCACAGCTTCTTGCCACTAGGCCACTAGACCTTTCTAAAATAATGTTTACTTCCATTGAGTAAGATGGTGTCTGCCATATTTTTCTTTGCAATTCCCCCTCCCCTTAGTATTCTGTGTGTGTGTGTGTATAGATGCACTTTGTAACTCATCATTCTTTATTGCTTATCTTTATTCATTCCTATTCTGAGGATTTGTTATGTACTATCAAGTTGGAACTGATGCATAGCTGACCTCCTGGCAGGTTTTCAAAGGCAGTTAATCACACAGGAGGAGATTGCCTATGGGAGGAGATAGCCCATCCTTCTCCTGTGGAGCAGCTAGTGGATTTGAACTACATGCCTTTGGGATTGTACTGCAGCTTTTTGTCACTGGTCCATCAGTGCTCTCTATGAGGACTTAAGAGTTTTAATTTTTGTTGTTGTTCAGTGAATTACTCTTGCTATCTCTGGGTGGTTGTTTTTGTTGTGCTGTTGAGTTGGAACCGACTCATAACTAACCCTCCAGTGTATTTACACAATCTGTAAATCACATGGGAGAAAATTGCCCATCTTTCTTCCACTGAGAAAGTGGTAGATTCAAACCACTTGCCTTTGGCCTGGCAGCACAACTCCTTACTCATTAGGCCATCAGAACTCCAGGATAGTCACTGTTGTTGTTGTTGTTGTTAAGTTCCATCTAGTCGAATCCAACTCATAGCAACCCTGTGAGCAAAAGACCTGAAAGAAGTTCAATCAGAATGCTCCTTGGAGGCAAAGATGGCAAAGCTTCATCTCTAATAGTTTGGATTGTGCTGGGAGAGGGCATTCCTTAAAAAGGAGTATCATACTGGCTCTCTTATGTTTGATAGACAGTTTGTGGGGGGTTTTGTTTGTTTTTTTATGTGTAAGCTTATATATCCTATATTTAATTTCCAGTGCCAATAGAGGGAGGTTTGGTGATGTAATATCTGTAAGAGATTGTGTTGATAATCCAAAAGCAGTGCATCTCTGGTGGTTCAAATCCTCCTGAGACTCTGAACCAGAAAGACAAATCTTTACACCTTGAAATTACAGCCTTGGGAATCCAGTGGAGGTTCTCTAGAAGTTGAAACTACCTTGAGAGTTTTTCAGTGTCAACTGATATATGTCAGGGTCTTGTAGAAACAGAGTGTTTCTACACTCAGATTTGGCCAATTTAGTCTAATAACATTAACAATATATCCAAAGAGAATAAGTTTTTCTAGATTACCATAATTTTGGAGCCACATTTTAAAGTACATTTATTTATGACAGATTTATTCAATAAATATCAATAATGACTCGAACATGATTATAATTTTTTAATTGCCAAAAAATAACACTTAACCTGAAGGACGAATATCAGGGCAAAATGACAATATTGGACTGCATTGTGACTTTCATACATTAAACATTTCAGAATGTGGTAAAAGCCATAAGATTTACAGAAAAAGATTGATTGATTGCTTTATTAAAAGTATGCTGACCATAAATTTCACTAGTTATCGGAAATACAATAAAAGATACTGAACTGGGAAAAAAAACCCAAAAAACAGGAGTATCATACTTGGAAAGGTCAGTGAAAGAGAAGAAGATCCCCAGTGAGATGGATTGGCACAGTCACTGCAGCACTGGACTCAAATATTTCTGAGATGATGAAAATACCACAGGATAGGACAGGGTTCAGGTCTGTTGTTCATGAGCTAGTCACTAGTATAGAATTTTTTCCTAGGTCCTGGCTTTATGCAAAAGATCCAACCTGGCCCTTTTGGATGCAGAAATTTATGCACATTTGTAGTCAGTAATTTCCATCTACCCTGCTAGCTTTCAAATCCTAGGTGTGCAGGTGACTTGTATTTGAAATTACCAATTGAAAATGGATTACATTCTGTACTTCCCACTCATGGCTGTGACTTTGTTACTTCCTTAGTTTGTAGCATCTGTATATGTCCTCTTCCTTCATTTCGAATTGTTTAATTTAAACTCTATACAAATAATCTGGTTTAGGGAAGACTCCATCAGTTTAGGACACCTTTTTTTCCCTTTTGATGAATATAAAATATAAATTACACTTTGGTCCTTTGTCTGGAAATATCACCACCTTACTGGAGGAGCTCCTAGATCACAGAGTTTATATTTCAGTTTATATTTCAAGCATGTTTGTTTGTTGTTTGCTTTTACTTGTCTTCTCAAAATGCTTCTCAAAACCTGTTCCATTATAAACTTGTATTAAAATCTCAGTTTAAAAAAACCCTGTTAAATCTATACAGTGTTGTTCATTAATAAATATGAAGATGTAAAGTAAATTTTTTTTTATTATTTTTTGTGCACGTACCATCAAATCAGATCTGACTGGTACAGGAGGAAATTGTCCCTCCTCCAGCAGAGCATCTGGTGGATTTGAACCATGTACCTTTGGGATTGCAGTATAGATTCTTTCAATAAAGTAAATTTTTTAAAAAGTGTGCTCATAAGGCTTATATAAAAGATAGGTCCCCCCCCCCCAATTATGCCATGTTTCACTTTTAGGGAATCAGAAATAATGAGATTCACATCAATGGATTTTTTAAAAAGAAACAACTATGATTTACAATGGTTGATATATTGTGTCAGATCTAAAAGATGAAAGGTAAAAAGTATGGATCAGTAGATCTCTGGATTCACATTGTTCATTAAATTCTGGTTCTTCACACAAAAACTCTATGCTCTTGATCAGAAGGGGGGGGCGTGAAAAATGTCAGGAGTTGGAAACAACCTAAGTGCCCATCAACAAACGAATGGCTAGAGAAGCTGTGGTATATTCGCACAATGGAATACTATGCTGCATTAA
>NW_006399755.1:7640103-7642173 GCF_000299155.1 Elephantulus edwardii
GCAGGATTAGAATCTGGACTTTGTGATATCCCTACATTATGATCAAGAGAAAGCTTTAGAATGCGTGTTTTGTATTTGCCTAAGAAAAATAGCCTGGGTAGAGAGAATAGTGCAACAATGAATGAATGGAAACCCAAAATCTCTGTAAATGTTTATGAAAATTAATAAAATATAATTATTGAAAAAAAAAAGAAAAATGTCAAGTCTGTAGAAAAGTTCAAAGAATAGTACAATGAAGACTTCACCTCAATACATCCATTTTAACTCTTTTGCCCCTGTGCCTGCTCCCCTCATCTCTCCCTCTCTGCACACTCACACAAAGCCAGACACACATTCACATACTTATTATTTTCTGAGATCAAGCTGTTTTTTTCACAGCTTTGGAGGAAGAGGCAAAGGGGTAGGGTAAAGGAAGCTTCATGATCCTCAAAAACACAGTGGGGAATCATTATTAATTAATTGGTAGTGGGTTATTTGCTAATGGATTTTCCGCTGTTAGTTGAACTAACTAGTATATATGCCTAGAGAATCTTTCATATTGATTGATACCCTAGAAGACTTGGGAATGATCCTTGAAGAGATTTTTTTTCTTTTTCTTTTTTTTTAATTATTTTTTTGTATGTGTGTACTGTCAAATTGAAGAGATTGAGATTGTTCACAGCTTTAGTCTGCTTGGCTCCACAATCAACACTCTTGACACCAGCAGCCAGGAAATTAAAAGACGTATTACAATGGGAAAGTCTGCTGTTAGGGACCTCTCTAAAGTACTAAAGAGCAACGGTGTGTCTCTGGAGACTAAGGTGTGTCTGGTACAGGCCATGGTCTTTGCAATCACTTGTTATGTGTCAGAGAGGTGGACAGTGACAAAGGAGGATAGAAGGAGAATTGATGCTTTTGAGCTTTGGTGTTGGAGAAGAGTGCCGAGGGTACCATGGACTGCTAAGAAAACAAACAGATTCATCCTGGAGAGGGTTAAACCGGGCTCCTTGGAGGCAAGGATTCTGAGACTTCATCTGACATATTTTGGTCATGTTGTAAGGAGGGACCGGTCCTTGGAGAAGGACATCATGCTTGGCAGGGTGGAGGGCAGGCACAGGAGGGGAAGGCACTCTGGGAGGTGGATTGATTCGGTGACTGGGGCAATCAGGATCAGTGTGTCAGACACAGTGAGATTGGCACAGGACAGAGCAGAGTTTAGAGCTGTTGTACATAGGGTCGCTATGAGTCGCAAGCGACTCGATGACACATAACAACAACAACCACCGTCAAACTGGATCTGACTGGTACAGGAGGAGATTGTCCCTCCTTCTCTAGCAGAGCATTTGGTGGATTTCAACTCTGAGCCTCTGGGATTGCAGTGCAGCTTCTTGCCACTAGGTTATCAGAGCTTCCAATCCTTGAAGAGATTTTTTTAAAAAAGAATTGCTTTAGAGTTGTCATTAACATCTTGAAACTAGTGTTTCATTCATCCTTGTGTTTGAATTTTCCTGTAATTTCCCATTTGAGGGGATGGGAAATCAGTATTTCCTTTTATAATACAAAAATAATTTAAAGCCAAATTATTCCTCTCCGTATATCTGTGATTTGAAGTATATCTTATTGAGATCATCACAGTGTCAGCCATCTCAGTTTTGTTAAATTTTGGTAAATATCAGTTTATAGATTTCTAGACTTTTTTTTAGCTTAAAGATCTTAATATACATCTAGTGAGATTATATGTTAAGTTTAGAGTTTTGAGACTTTATCGTTGCATATACTAGATATTGTAATTTAATAATTGAAAGTTTAATACAAATTTATTTACTTAGGTTTAAACAAGTCCCTTGAGTGGTGTTTCCTCACCGATGGAGAATTACTTCCAAGCAGAAGCTTACAACCTGGACAGGGTGTTAGATGAATTTGAACAAAACGAAGGTGAGAATTTGCATTGGTAAATCTATTTGCCTTATTAACATTGTAGGTAGTAAGAGCTCAGGCAGGATTAGAATCTGGACTTTGTGATATCCCTACATTATGATCAAGAGAAAGCTTTAGAATGCGTGTTTTGTATTTGCCTAAGAAAAATAGCCT
>NW_006399755.1:7642273-7643693 GCF_000299155.1 Elephantulus edwardii
GTCTGACATACTTTGGACATGTTGTAAGGAGGGACTTGTCCTTGGAAAGGGACATCATGCTTGGTAAGGTGGAGGGATAGTGCAGGAGGGGAAGGTCCTCTACCAGGTGGATTGGTTCAGTCACTGGGGTAATCGGGATGGGTGTATCAGAGATGGTGCGATTGGCACAGGACAGAGCAGAGTTTAGAGCTGTTGTACATAGGGTCGCTATGAGTCACAAGCGACTTGACGGAACATAATAACAACAACAATCCTCAGATCCTATTCAACTTTTACTGTTTTTTTTTTAGATAATATAGTTCATTTACAATAGTTCATCTGGGAAGCTGGGCTCTATTAGGAAGAATGTGGCATCAGGATTGGGGGAAGATTCATAAACAAACTGCGTTACACAGATGACACAACCCTGCTTGCTGAATCTGAAGAGAACTTGAGTCACTTGTTTGCAGAATGTCAAGGGCTGCAGCCTTCAGTATGGATTGAAGCTCAACATTAAGAAAACAAAGATTCTCACCACTGGGAAAATTGGCAGCATTGTGATAGACGGTGAAAAGATTGAGACTGTTAACAGCTTCAGTTTGCTTGGCTCCACAGTCAATACTCTTGGTACCAGCAACCAGGAAATCAAAGGATGAATTACATGGGGAAAGTTGGCTGTCAAGGTCCTTTCCAGATTATTGAAGAGCAACAGTGTCAGTTTGGACACTAAGGTGCACCTGATTCGGGCCATCCATGGTCTTTACAGTTAGTTACTTGCTATGTGTCAGAAAGCTGGACAGTGACTAGGGATGATAGAAGGAGAATTGATTCCTCTGAGCTGTGGTGCTGGAGAAGAGTATTGAATATACCATGGACCGCTAGGAGAACAAGCAGCTTCGTCCTGGAGAGGGTGAAGCCAGTCTATTTGTTGGAGTCAAGGATTCTGAAGCTTCATCTGACATACATCAGACATGTTGCAAAGAGGGACCAGTCCTTGGAGAGGAACATCATGTTTGGGAGGATGGAGGGACAGCGCAAGAGAGAAAGACCCCCCATGAGATGGATTGACTGAGTGAATGGGGTAATGAGGGTAGATGTGTCAGAGGCTCAGGATAGAGCAGAGTTTAGAGCTGTTGAACACAGGGTTGCTATGAGTCGCAAGTGACTCAATGGCACATAACAACATACATACGTATGTTTGTATAGTGGCCTAGTGGTAAGAACCTGTGCTGTAATCCAAAGATTACAAAGCCACCAGCTGCCCCATAGGAGGATGGACTGTTTCCTCCTGTGTGATTAACTGCCTCTGAAAATCCACTGGAAGGTCAGCTATGGGTCAGTTCCTACTCAGCAGAACCTAAAAACAACACATATATCTGTATATCAAAAGAATGTAGTTTATGATAGTATACTTAGAAAACCCTAAAGACTCAGCAAGAAA
>NW_006399755.1:7651378-7669213 GCF_000299155.1 Elephantulus edwardii
CTCTGGGAGGTGGATTGATTCGGTGACTGGGGCAATCAGGATCAGTGTGTCAGACACAGTGAGATTGGCACAGGACAGAGCAGAGTTTAGAGCTGTTGTACATAGGGTCGCTATGAGTCGCAAGCGACTCGATGACACATAACAACAACAACCACCGTCAAACTGGATCTGACTGGTACAGGAGGAGATTGTCCCTCCTTCTCTAGCAGAGCATTTGGTGGATTTCAACTCTGAGCCTCTGGGATTGCAGTGCAGCTTCTTGCCACTAGGTTATCAGAGCTTCCAATCCTTGAAGAGATTTTTTTAAAAAAGAATTGCTTTAGAGTTGTCATTAACATCTTGAAACTAGTGTTTCATTCATCCTTGTGTTTGAATTTTCCTGTAATTTCCCATTTGAGGGGATGGGAAATCAGTATTTCCTTTTATAATACAAAAATAATTTAAAGCCAAATTATTCCTCTCCGTATATCTGTGATTTGAAGTATATCTTATTGAGATCATCACAGTGTCAGCCATCTCAGTTTTGTTAAATTTTGGTAAATATCAGTTTATAGATTTCTAGACTTTTTTTTAGCTTAAAGATCTTAATATACATCTAGTGAGATTATATGTTAAGTTTAGAGTTTTGAGACTTTATCGTTGCATATACTAGATATTGTAATTTAATAATTGAAAGTTTAATACAAATTTATTTACTTAGGTTTAAACAAGTCCCTTGAGTGGTGTTTCCTCACCGATGGAGAATTACTTCCAAGCAGAAGCTTACAACCTGGACAGGGTGTTAGATGAATTTGAACAAAACGAAGGTGAGAATTTGCATTGGTAAATCTATTTGCCTTATTAACATTGTAGGTAGTAAGAGCTCAGGCAGGATTAGAATCTGGACTTTGTGATATCCCTACATTATGATCAAGAGAAAGCTTTAGAATGCGTGTTTTGTATTTGCCTAAGAAAAATAGCCTCTTTTGTATTGCTTATCTAGATAAATAAAGTTGTTTTTTTTAAAAAATACTTGGTTTTCTTTTTTATTGACCTAAACATTCTTCACAGTCATTGCCAAGCTCATGTGGAGTTGGAAATTAAAGATACATTTTAAAGCAAATTTTTAACAATTTATATTTTTAAATATCTCCTTAAATAGTTAATTAAGGTACCAAGGCTCCATCTAAAAATGTCAGTTTAAAATTTACTTTTAAGTAAATCTTAAAAAAAAAAGGTAAATCTTTTCCCTAAAATGCCTTTAGTTTGAGTTGAATTAATCAGATATGTTTAAATCTTTCATCTTACCCTATTTCCCTGAATTCTCTTTCTAAAAGTGAATAGTAGTGCTCTATAAATTGATGACCAAATAGAAATAAAAAGGTTTTTTTCTTAAATATTATTTTAACATGTTTACAAAGTAATATGTTTTTGTCTGAAGTCCTTTAATTCAGACTTACTTACCAGATCTCCACTATACCTAGCAATTAGATTTTTCTTAGTAATAGTGCGGAAAAGATTTTGATTTGTCACTCTGGGTCTGTGGTAGAGCAAACTTTAAAGAAAATATGGAATTCTGGGAATAGGACAGAAAATAGAAGAGGAAGGATCCCTGGAATGGCTTGTTTTACTTGTCTTTTCCAGTTGATGATTCAGAGCTAACCTGGTCATTCTTGATTGTGAAATCTAATAATTTTAGATTTTGATGGGTCTAGCTGGGTTTTTTCCTTACCATACTGGAATATGTATTATCTTCAGAAAGTCAGCCATTTGATCCTTTATGTGTCACAGATATTTCAGTCAGTAGATATCTACATTAAGTACTAAAATGAATCTTGTGAATAATCAGCTTACAGAATAGTTGTTGTTAGGTGCCATTGAATTATGACTCATAGCAACTCTACGAACATGTGAATCTGAAACCCACCAGAGGGTCAGCTGCGAGTCAGTTCTGACTCCGTGGTACACAACAGTAAAAACAGCAAGGAGTAGGTAGGTAGTCAGTATTGTAGAATAGTATTGACTCTAATTTAGTTCACCACATTAGTCTCTTTGTGACTTCTGTAGATTCTAGTAGAAGTACTTTGTAGATAATTGATTTTCTAGTCACTGTCCAGCTCTTTGATGCATAGCACACAGTTGCAAAGACTATGGCTCGGATCAGGTGCACCTTGCTAAAACTGAGGAGGACCTGAGGTGCTTGCTGCACAAGGTCAAGATATGTAGCCTTCTATATAAATTGCAGTTCAACATCAAGAAAAGAAAGATTTTCACCACTCTGCCAATTGGCAACATCATTATGGATGGTGAAGAGATTGAGATAGTTAACAGTTTTAATTTGCTTGGCTCCACTGTCAACACTCTTGGTACCAGCAGCTAGGAAATCAGGAGACGAATTGCATTGGGAAAGTCAGTTGTCAGGGACCTCTCCAGAGTACTGAAGAGAAATGACATCATGCTGGAGACTAAGGTGCGCATGATCTGGGCCATAGGCTTCACAGTTGTGTGCTATGCATTGGAGAGCTGGACAGTGACTAGGGATGAAAGGAAGAAAATTGATGCCTTTGATCTGTGGTGCTGGAAAAGAGTGTTGAATATACCATGTACTGCTAGGAGAACAAACAGGTTTTCCTGGAGAGGGTTAAACCAGGCGCTCCTTGGAGGCAAGGATTCTGAAGCTATGTATGACATACTTTGGGCATGTTGCAAGGAGGGACCATTCCTTGGAGAGGGACATCATGTTTGGGAGAGTGGAGGGGCGGCGAAGGAGAGGAAGACCCTCAATGAGGTGGATGGATTTAGTGATTGGAGTAGTGAGAGTAGGTATGTAAGAGACAGTGAGGTTGGCATAGTATAGAGCAGGGTTTAGGGCTCTTGTACATAGGGTCGCTATGAGTCATAAGCAACTTGACGGCACATAACAACAACATAGAGTTTTATTAAATGAGTAAAAAATGGCACTTTAGTTTGAAATGCTTATAGAAGTTATATTTGCTAATACAGAAGTCTTTTTGAAGAAAAAGGATTTTGGAAAACAGCCAACTATTTGAGTCATTTCTTTGAATTTTTTTTGTTTTGTTTTGTTTTTTTTTTAAATTGTTTTTTAATTTTTATTATTAAAACTGTCCTTGGAAGCAAGAATTTTGAAGCTCTGTCTCGGACACATTGGGCATTAGCCAAGAGGAACCAGTCCTTGGAAAGGGACATCATTCTTGGAAGGGTGGAGGGACAGTGCAGGAGAGGGAGACACTGGATGAGATGAATTGACCCAGAATTGAATAAATTAACACATGAATTGGTAAAGGGGTTAGGTATGTCAGAGACAGTAAGACTGGTTTAGGATAGGATAAAGTTACTCTGAGTTGCAGAGGACTCCGTGACACATAACAACAACAATAACAACTTAAAACTAAGTATACTTGGAAAAGGCTTGTACTTTTGTAGGTATGCTTTAAAGCGCTTTCTCATTTTATGTTCTTTATTTCCTTCTTTAAGTTAAAATATACCTCAGAGTATGATGAAACAAAGTAATAAATGTTATGACTAAGGGAGCTCTCCTGGCTTAGTAGTAAGAATCTGTGCTTCAATTCCTGAAGGTATGCGGTTCAAATTCTCTTGCTGCTTCATGGGAGAAGGGTGGGCATTCCCCTCCCATGCGATTAAGTGCCTCTGAAAACCCACTGAAGGATCAGCTATGAGTCAATTCTGACTTGATTGTAAATGACAAGGAGAAGGTAGCTGAAAAATAAAATTGTGGGTTTTTTCCTCTTATCTCACGTAACCTTTTTCTCTCTCTTTTAAAAATACTAGTTTACTAAGTTCATAAAATACTAAGTTCATAAAATCTGTATACATTGTTTTTCACACTGGATCTTTCCCCTTTCCTTTACCCATCAAATTCTGTGACCCTATGATTAAGCTCCCCCATCCCCTTCTTGGATCCTTGTACTTGTTCTACAATTTTTAATAATTCCAGTTTGAATAATAAGAAATTGAGTTTAATAGTATTCTTGTAAGAAAACCCATTTTTTCATTTTGTATTTTCAGGAACTAGCTTGAATACATGGATTTATTTGTTTTTTTCCTTATTGCATGCATTTATTACCAAATCTGAATCTTTACTAGTCCAGATTCAGGATTTAACATGTAGAGGATTCTGAGACTATCATAAAATGTGATGCTTTTTTAGAACTTTTACTATCTTTCCTAGCTGCTTTTTACGTCTTTTTTTAAATTTTTTAAATGTTTTTCTTTTTTTGCTTGTATTTAATTTATTATTAATTTCAATGAAAATTTACAGAGACTTTGGATTTCTATTCATTCATTGTTGCATACTTCTTTCTTATACTAAGCTTTTTCTCAACTCAAACTGATTTTTTTATTGCTCTTTCAAATTGCTGCGTATAGACCTATGCTTTTCTTTGTAGTACATTGCTTTTAAATGCACTCTTACAAATTTTTGAAAACTGCCTTTAGTTTCCAAACTGAACAACAGATCCTTCAGCAAAAAAAACATGCTTTTTACCTCACAGTACTGGTTTGATAGGGGTGAACAAATCAGAAAGTGTCTAAACTGGGCATAGTAACGGGACAATGAACTAGCTAGTACAGTTATTACTAAGGTAATTATGAGGCGGGGAACCTTGCAATATTAGTTAAATACAATGTAAATGAAATATTATATAAAACATAATGCATTAAATACAATATATATGAATGCTTGTTTACAAACCAATGAAAATATGTAAAAAAAAACCCAACAAAACCTGTCTTTGAAACCTAACCAGGTCCTTCTGCTTTCATGAATTTGAGCTTGCTATGTCAGCCTTAAAAATATCTTTCTATATGAATTTATTTTCTACAATGTAATAGATTTCAAATTCTTATGCTATCCTACATTGCTAATTAGAGAGTCATATGTATTTTATCAATGTTTTATTCTCCAAAATAGATTATATATTTCCTAGAGGCCAGAATTGTCATTTACTCTTCATGTTGCTCAAGCCCAGTGCTTTTATTATGGTATCAAAATATAAACATATTTATATAAGCAGGCACTGTGCAAAATGAGCACTTACATTTATGGAAAAAGTATTTCTACCTACAATTTAAATATGTCAAAGATACAGGTAAACAAACCATTTCCTTACAGTATAGTAAATGCTTTAGTGGGAATATGGATAAGTTAGCATGGTAGTATAAAATAAATTTTATTACTGATGACAGAACATATTTGCATAAATTCCAGACCTTGAAGATCAGAGGTGCTCCCAGAAGAAGGGTAACAAGGTCTTTATTTATTATTTCTCTTTTTAAAAACATACGCTGTAGTACTGTAATTTTGGAGAATAACTTAGCTGTTACAATTGTGTTCTGTTAAAAAGTAATACATTTTATGTGAAATAATGCTCACTGATGAATATAGGTAGATTGGTTTAATAAGATAAATAAATACTACCTTTCAGAGATAGTCAGGTAATAGTGTAAGTATAAACCTAATTAATAATGCATTGTGACAAGCTTATCAACAGAATTGTGTGTGTTGTGGTAAAATTTTATTTTTAAAATATGTATTGAACATAATTAAAATATCTACAGAATGAACACAATAGTATAATAAACCCGTGTGCCCATCATGCAGCTTCAAAAATGATCTTGTTTTATTTCATTTATACCTCTATTTGGGCCTTGCTTTCAGCTTTGCTGTTATTTTTAAAATAATGTTTTCAGGGAGCTCTGGTGGCAAGAAGCTGCATTGCATTCCCAAAGTTATGCAGTATGAATTCACCAGATGCTCTGCTGGAGAAGGAGTGGCAATCTCCTCCTGTGCCAGTCAGACCTAATTCAGTGGTACACAACAAGGGGGAATAAAAAGCATTTTTAAAAATGTCTTTAGGTAAAATTTACATGCACTAAGATACACAGATACTAACTGTGTTGTTGTGGTTGTTGTTAGGTGCCATCGAGTCGAGTATGACTCAGAGTGACCCTATGAGCAGAAGATCTGAACCCTGTTCTATCCTGTGCCATCCTTACCCGTCCTGATACACAAGAACCCATTGCAGCCGTCACCATGTCAATCCACCTGGTAGAGGGTCTTCCTTTCCTTTGCTAACCTTCCACCCTTCCCAGCATCATGTCCCTCTCCAAGGAATAGCACCTCCTGGAAACATGCCCCAAGTATATGAGGTGAAGCCTCATCCTTGCCTCCAAAGAGTTCTCTGGCTGCACGATCTCCAAGACATATCTGTTTATTCTCTTGGCCATCCATGGGATGTTCAGTGCTCTTCTCCAACACTGCAGCTCAAAAATGTCATTTATTTTCCTGTCACCCTTATTCATTGTGCCGTTCTCAGATACAAAACAAGTAATCAAAGACCATGGCCTGGATCAGACATGTCGTTTTGACAAATGACTGTATTATGTAACTCACACCCCAGTCATAACATTGATTATAGTGTGTTATGTCTCCACAGAAAATTTCCTGTTTGAGTACTGTTTATCACTGTGCTGATTAATTTTTTTTACCTGATATTAGTCCCTCATGCCTGGGCAATTTGAGAGTACTGTCCCTGTGACTGGACACCAGGACGCAATAAATTATGTTACTAAATTATGATAGAATTCTTTTGTTTGCAATATTTTATATATCTCCATTTTATTTTATTTTGTTTATAATTACATGTTGGACTACTTTCCAAGAAGTCAGTAGTTCAAATCTCTTGTGTGCCCCAAGGTAAATAGATGAACAATCTCCTCTCATAAAGATTTACAGCCTTAGAAATGTGAAGGAAACATCATTATATGTCAGAACCACCTTGATTCTTGTTGTTACTGTGTACCATCAAGTCAGAACGTACTCATAGCTGACTGTCCAGTGGGTTTTCAGAAGTCATAAACTGCATGGAAGGAGGTTGCCCATCTTTCTGATTTGGAGAAGTTGGTTTATTCGAACCATGGTCCTTTGGGTTGTCTGCACAGCTCCTTACCACTAAGCTGCTAGAGCTTCCTACTTTGATTCTAGTAGTTTTCATTTAAAGTCATAACATAATTTCAGGATTTATTTTCTTCCTTCTAGCTGTATGTGCTTATGTTAAGGACTATTTTTAGTTGGAAATTAGAAAACTTTTTATCCTAGCAATATATTTTTATAGTTCAAAATGTAGTTTATTAATTTAGTTTTGATAGCTTTCCTAGTGTTGCCAGCAAACTTACTGTCATTATTTATTTTTTCAGATGAAACAGTTTCTCCTACTTTATTGGATACAAAGTGGAATAAGATTCTAGAGCCTTCTTCTCACCATCTGTCGTTTACTCCTGCATTGGCTAGTGTGAATGAACCTGTGGTTTCTAATGAGTCACAGTCACAAGTAAAAGTCTTCTCTCTGGCTCATTCTACTACTCTGACCACAGAAGGAGGAGATTGTTGTGCTAATGGACAGGACGACAGTCTAAATCCAGAGATTGACACGATGTGGATTGATGAGAATGCTGTTGCAGAAGATAAACTAAAGAAAAACTGCAATCGAGATGATCAGTGCAGTGCTATCGAAGGTGGAGAAAAGAAATGTGGAAACCTGGCTTGCCGGCCAGATGAGAAGAACGTTCTTGTTGTAGCAGTCATGCATAACTGTGATAAAAGGACATTACAAAGTGATTTGCAAGATTGTAACAACTATAATAATCAAACTCTTATGGATGCATTTAGCTGTTCACTGGATAATGAAAGCAAACAAACTGATCAATTTAGCTTTAGTTTAAATGGGTCCACTGAAAAAGATACAAACTCAGAGAAACAAATGGATCCATTGATTAGACCAAATGCAGAGGGAAATTCCATTAACCATCTATGTCCTACTTCATCTGATAGTCTCACCAATGTCTGTCCCCCTTCACAATTAAAGAATGATGAAAATAAAACTAGAGATGACTCTTTGTCTATAATTACAAGTTTAACAATTGATTCAATGACCACATCTCAAGAAACAGATGAAAGTTCTGCTGTGAAGAAACAAGAGAATTGTATACCTGATGAGGTTCTCACTGGCAAAACCATCTCTGCTAGAACAGCTGTAGGTAGTCCAAATTCCTTTTCTCACGTGAGTGAGGGAATTTTGGTGCAGAAAGAGTCATCAGAAGAAAGAACAACAGAAGAATGCCTGCAGTCTAATTTACCTTTGCTTCTTAATCCAGACATGCCTAATGGATCTGAAAGGGATGATAACTGTGAACAATTTTCAGATTGCCTTGGGCCCAGTGATGTTAGAGCTGATGAAAATGAAGGTTGTGAACATGAAAAAGTTATTGGCACTATAGAAATTCTTAGTTTGACAGAACATTTCTCTGAATCTCAAGAGGTAACTAATTGGAAATTGACTAAACTAAATGAAGTGGATAACAATCAAGTAAATGAAGAAAATGAAAAGTTTGTGCCAGTGAGTGAGCTTGAGGACACTTTTGATAATGGAGGAGAGTGTGGTGGACTAGCAGAAGTCGGTCTAGATTTTAAAGGAACCTGTATGAATGAAAGTGAAGAATGTGATTTCTCCACTGTTACAGATACACCAGCAGCAAATTCTCTTTCTAATGGCTGTGATTCCTGTGGAATGCAGAGTCCAGTTGTTGGTTTTGTTCCAAAGACTTTACCCTCCAAAGAAGATTCAGTAACAGAAGAAAAGGAAATAGAGGAAAGCAAATTGGAATGCTACTCAAATATTTATGAGCAGAGAGGAAATGAGGCCACAGACGGAAGTGGACTGCTTTTAAACAGCACTGGTGACTTAATGAAGAAAAATTATTTGCACAATTTCTGTAGTCAAGTTCCATCAGTGCTTGGGCAATCTTCCCCCAAGATTGCGAATCTGCAATCTATCAGTGTTCCTTTTGGTGGTGCAAGACCTAAACAACCTTCTAATCTTAAGCTTCAAATCCCAAAGCCATTATCAGATCATTTACAAAATGACCTTCCTGCAAACAGTGGAAATAATATTAAAAACAAGAATGATGTTCTTGGGAAAGCAAAATTAGGAGAAAACTCAGCAACCAATGTGTGCAATGCCTCTTTGGGAAACATCTCTAATGCTGATACCAATGGGGAACATTTAGAAAGTTATGAGGCTGGGATCTCCAGTAGACCGTGCCTTGCATTAGCTCCAGATAGTCCAGATAATGACCTCAGAGCTGGCCAGTTTGGAATTTCTGCCAGAAAGCCATTTACAACTCTGGGTGAGGTGGCTCCAGTATGGGTACCAGATTCTCAGGCTCCAAATTGCATGAAATGCGAAGCTAGATTTACATTCACCAAAAGGAGGCATCATTGCAGAGCATGTGGGAAGGTAAGTTGTATCAACTCAGGCATACTTTTTTGTACTGCTTAATTAGAAATAAAATATAAGGTGTAATGTAACAAATGCAATGCAAAGTGAACATACTTCTGCTTGAAATGACATTATAAGAAATTTTTTAAAGCCCTGTGGAGTCACTTGGGAGGGGCTGGAAGAGCATTATGCTAAGGGAACTAACTCAGTCCTATAAGGACAAATACTGTATAAGACCATCATTGTAGAAATAGATAACTGGTAAAACGTGTATGCGGACTCAAGGGGAAAAGGTTGGGAACAGAGGGGTAAGGATGGCAGAATCACACAATTTGATGTGTGGAGGGAGGGGAGATGGGTGGGTAAAGGAAATGGGAAAGATCCAGTGTGAAAATGTATATGAACTTTGTAAGTAAGCCAGTATAAAATGAAAATTTAGTTTTAAAAACCCCTATGGAGAACAATTCAGTTCTAATACACATGAAGTCACATGAGTTGGAATTGACTATGAAGCAACTCGTTTTTTGTTTAGTAAATTTCCAAATTAGTAATAAACTTGTTGATTCCTAGATAGAGTTAATGTAATATTTTGTCACTGTTAACATGATTTAAGCTGCATCTATTTCTAAGTGAGATGAAAATTGAGGAAGTGCTAACTTTGTGGTTTCTATATTCACAAATACTTGCTTAATAGAATTGTTTGAAATACGGAAGCTGTACTTCTTTGAAATACAAAATATCTGTGATTGACTTCATATTTTTTAGTTCTTGAAAAAATACTACACTTAGAACATATCCCAGTTTTTTTCTATAGAATTTTTACCATTGCACTAGAATTTCCAGTGTGTATGTATGTGGTGCTGGAGAAGAGTATTGAGAATACCATGGACTGCTAGGAAAACAGACAGATTTGTCCCGGAAAGGGTTAAACCGGGTGGCTCCTTGGAGGCAAGGATTCTGAGGCTCCATCTAACATACTTTGGACATGTTGTGAGGAGAGACCGGTCCTTAGAGAGGGACATCATGCTTGGGAGGGTGGGGGGACAGCGCAGGAGAGGAAGGCCCTCTATGAGGTAGATTAATTCAGTGACTGGGATAATTGGGATGGGAGTGTCAGAGACAGTGCGATTGGCACAGGACAGAGCGGAGTTTAGGGCTGTTGTACATAGGGTCGCTATGAGTCGCAAGCGACTCGACGGCACATAACAACAACATGTATGTGATGGTAGTGTTGTTATATACTATCATGTTGGAACCAACTCATAGCTGACCCTCCAGCAGGTTTTCAGAGGCAGTGAATCACATAGAAGATTGCCCCCAGGGCTACCAGAATTCTCGTGTGTGTGTGTGTGTGTGTGTGTGTGTGTGTGTGTGTGTGTGTGTGTATGTATTTGTAACTGTACACACTCACTAGCTCTCGTGATCTAGTGGTAAGACACTGCGATGCAATCGCAAAGGTACACAGTTTGCATCCACCAGCACTCCACAGAAGGATGGCCAGTCTCCTCCCATGTGATTAACTGCTTCTGGAGGGTTCAGTTCACTGGAGGATCAGATGAGTTGGTCCCAACTTGACAGCAACAACAACAACAACAATGTGTGTGTGTGTGTGTGTGTGTGTGTGGTTGTTACGTGCCATCAAATACAACTCCTAGCAATCCTATGAAAAACCAATCTGAACCCTGTCCTATCCTGGGCCAGTCTTTATCATCCCTGACACATTTGAGTTCATTGCTGCAGGTACTGTATCAATCCATCTCCTTAAGATCTTCTCCTTCACTGACGCTCCAATTTTCTAAGCATTATAACCCTTTCCAAGGAATAGCCTCTCCTAACAACATTCCCAAAGTATATGAGATGAAGCTTCATCATCCTTGACTCAAGAAGCACTCTGGTTGCACTTTCTCCGAAATAAATGTTTGTTCTTTTAGCAGGCCATGGGATATCCAGCACTTTTCTCCAACACTGTAACTCAAATGCATTAATTCTTCTGTCATCCTAATTCATTATCCAGCTCTCAAGTGCATTACAAGTGATTGGAAAGACTGTGACTTGTATACCTCCACAATTATGTGTGTTTTTTGTACCATAGAGTCAGAACCCCCTCATAGCTGACCCTCCAGTGATTTTTCTGAAACAGTTAATAGCATGGGAAGATATTGCCCATTCTTCTCCCTTGGAACAGCTGGCGAATTCAAACCACATCCTTTACTCCTTACCACTAAGCCACCAGAGCACCCTTATAATATGTACCTGTATTTAATATGTACATACATGTATATGTATGTTTATGTATACACACACATACATAGTTTCCTCCACTGTACTTTGGTATAAAATAGGATTGTGACAAGATTGAAAAATAATCCATGTTCCTTAGCTCTCTTCAGATTTTGTGAGTAACACATCAATTTACTTGTTTATTGATTGACAAGAGATACAGGCAAAGAGGAAAGAAGACGTTACATTTATATGTTTAACATTAGTGTGATTTGAGTGAAAGTTTAAAGAGCAGATTGATATCCCATTCAAGCTTTCAGATTTTGTTTTATGAAATTGATGACAATCCCCATATTGTAACAGTGCTCCATCGTTTTTGTTTCCCATTCATCCTTTCCTATCCTCCCTTTCTACTTTCTGAACTTTATCTCTTGGCAAATACCACTCTGTTGATCTCTTGTGGGAGATTGTTCTAAGGGACTGCCTCCCTAGTGTTAGTATTTAACTTCCAGATCTGTCAATTTTTTTACAGCAGTTTGTTATGGGAGTAAGTTCATTTATTTCCAGGTGACTAAAGGTCATGATATCAGAAGTCCCACTTGTTTACATCAGGTCAGTGAGCCAAATGAGTTGGTACTGACTTGGTAGAAATGAGTTAATTGGAGTTTTGTTTGTTTGTGTACAGTCATTCATTTACATTGTGTTTCATTCATGTACATGTGTTTTAAACAATCTGTCATTTACATTGTATTTCATAAAATTATTCTACTAGTATAATTAATTACTATTGATCTATACCTAATTTTACCCTGTCTTTTTCAGTCCCCACTGAATCTTTCCTATTCCTTTACCACCACCCTTCAATCCACCCACTAAACTCTACTTTCCTAGTGATTTTCACCTTTTTCCTTTTTCTGTCCTCTTTCCTCTTCAGGACATTTATACACAACTTACTAATTTAATTATCCATCTATTTTTACAATAATGATCTTATGCAGTATCTGTCCTTATCAGACTGAGATAGTGCTTTCAGCATAATACTTTTTTAAATTTTTTTAATTAATTTTAATGAAAGTTTACAGATACTTAGGGTTTCCAGTCATTCATTGTTGCACTTTTCTCCCTACCCACCCCTGCCCCCTAATTTGCTCTTCTCCTTGAAAAGAAAGAAAAATTCTTTCAAAGTTATGCAATCCCTAACCCCCTCCAAGTCCACTCCACTATGCAGCCTTCATTCTGGACTTCTATAATGACAAGAATACCCATTCCTATATCCCTTTTAAACATTTCTCTCCCTCATCTGTTACAATGCAATATACCTCATTCCTCCCCTCCTCTTCTATCTTCCCTCAACCCTGATGTCAGTCCCGTTTTACAACAGTTACACTATGCGGTGTTTGTCCTTTTGTGACTGAGATATTTCACTCAGCATAATGCCCTCCCCCTCCAGGCTCATCCATTTTGCATAATATTTCATGAGTTTTTGTTTTTCAGTGCTGCATAGTATTCCATTGTGTGAGTATACCAGAGCTTCTCTATCCATTCATTTGTTGATGGGCACGTGGGTTGTTTCCAACCCTTTGCTACTGTGTTTGTTTGCCACAATAAAATGGGTGTGCATATATCTGCTTAGGTGGCAGTTATGGTTTCTTTAGGGTATATTCCCAGTAGTGGCATTGCTGGGTCAAATGGTATCTATTTGCAACTTTTTGAGAAAGCGCTATACAGCCTTCTGTAGAGGTTGCACCATTTTACACTCCCACCAACAGTGAATAAAGTTTCCAGTTTCTTCACAACCTTGCCAGCATTTGATGTTTGCTGTTCTACTAAATTTTGCTCTTCTTACTGGGGTGAGATGATATTTCATAGTTGTTTTGGTTTGCATCTCTTTTAGAGATAGGGATTTTGAACATTTCTTCCATTTGTTTGTTTGCCATCTGAATGTCTTCTTTGGTGAAGTATCTACTCATATCCTGTGCCCATTTTTTAATTGTTTATCTTGTGGTGCTCTAGTATTTTATAAATTCTAGATAATAAGTCCCTTGTCTGACATGTCATTACCAAGTATTTTTTCCCCAATCTGTGGTTTCCCTTTTACCATGTTGAAGAAGTTTTTGGATGTGCATAGAGATTTGATTCTTAGAAGGTCTCATTCATCTATTTTATCCTCTCCTGTTTATAGATTTTCCTGGATGCTTGGAAGACTGTTTATGTTGTGGATTAGGACTTCTAGAGTTCTTCCAAGCTTTTCTTTAATGAAGTTTATAGTCCATGGTTTTAGTCCTAGGTCGATAATCCACTTTGAATTGTGTATGGAGTGAGGTTTGGACCTTGCTTGAAATTTTCTGCAGATACTTTTCCATTTTTGCCAGCACCATTTGTTAAAGTCTTTTGTTTCCCCACTTAATTGATTTTTGCTTCTTGTCAAAAATCAGTTGACAATAGGTAGAGGGTCTGATTTCTGGATTCTCAATTCTATTCCATTGATCTGTGTGTCTGTCATTGTAACAGTACCACACTGTCTTGACCACCACGGCAGTGTAGTAGGATTTGAAATCAGGGAGTGATTTATCTTTTTAAGGAGTGCTGTCTTTATTCTGGGCCTCTTTCCATTACAAATGAACTTGGAGATTGCCTTTTCCATCTCTTTGAAGAATGGAATTGGTATTTGTTCATAATACTATTTTACAAAAATTCATACATTGTATGAATGTATCACAGTTTCTCAATCCATATGTTTGTTCGTTGGCATTTGGGCTGTTTCACACTCTTGTTACTGTGAATAACACTGCTATGAACATAGATGTACATATATCCTTTCATGTCTCAGTTTTTATTTCCTTGGAGTATGGTTGCTGTGATGCTAAACACTGTGACACTGATATGTCAAATGTGATAATGGTTACCCATGGTGGACAGTGTTTGGTGGAGCTTCTTGATGAAAACAAGCTTGGAAGCAGGAGTGGCAGCCACTTCCAAAACAGCTTGCCTCGGGAAACTCAATGAACGTGGAGAAACGATGAAAGTTATACAAGTGTTCAGGTCTTTCGTTCATAGGGTCACTATGAGTCGTCTGTGACTTGATGGCACTTAACAGCAACATAGAGTTCTATTGACTGCGTGAATAGAAAGTTAAGCTACCAAGCCAAAATTGGTTGATTGTAATCTGTGGGCCTCAGAACTGGTTTTTCTGGTTTTGGTCAAACATTCTTCTAAATGGTATAGCATTGGTCTGTACATTTCCTGTACAGAGGTAACTTGTGGTTGCTGTTGTGCTAAACACTGTGACATTGATGTGTCAAAGGCTATAATGGCTACCCTTGGTGGACAGTGTTTGGTGGGGCTTTGTAAAACAAGCTTGGAAGCAGGAGTGACATCCACTTATGAAATAGCTTGCCTCCAGAAACTATGAATGTGGAGTAACAATGAAAGATATGTAAGTGTTCAGGTCTTTTGTCCTTAGGGTCACTATGAGACTCGACAGCACTTAACAACAACAACATATTCTTAGCAGTGCTGGGTCATATGGAATTCCTATGTTTAGCTTTTTGAGGAAACACCATATTAAGTTCCAGAATGGTTGTGCCATTTTGCTGTCCTACCAGCAGTGCATAAGAGTTCCAATCTCTCCACATCATCTTCAGTATTTACTGTACACTGTCCTGTTACATTTTGCTACTGCTACTAGGGTAAGATAGTATCTCATTGTGGTTTTGATTTGCATCTTTCCTATTCCCAGTGATTTTGAGCATTTCTTCATGTGTCTGTTGACCATCCAAATATCTTCCATTGTGAAAAGTCTTTTGATATGTTTTGCCCATTTTGTTATTGAGTATTCTTGTGGAGACCCTGCAAAACTCATTTCTGTCAAGTTGTAACCAACTCCTAATAGATCCTCCAGCAGATTTCTAGGACTGTAAATCACATGGGAGGTGATTACCCATCTTTCTCTTGAAAAGCTGCTGGTGGATTTGAATCACTTAACTTTGGATTAACAGCTCAGCTCTTTAACCTAGATCTTCCTTTTCTAGTCTCGAGATAGTAGTAGCACAGCTCTAAACATGGAGTCAAACTTGATAACATCTCAAGCAAAAGGGCCTAAGAAAATATCCCAGCAACTTAGTTCAATTTACTGGTCAGATCTACACCATAAATCCAATCTTGGACCAATTACTTACTCCAAAGGGACACTAGAGTAGCCGAGATCCCCTGGTGTACAGCATTTCATGAACTAAATTGGAATTTTGTAAACAAGGAAAAGGAGAATGACTTCTGGTGGGCAATGGCAATGTTTATTCCTTGTTGTTGTTGTTGTGTACCATCAAATTTGAACTGACCCATAGCTGTTCCTCCAGTGGGATTTCAGAACCAGTAAATCACATAGCAGGATATTGCCAGTTTTGTCCCACTGAGCAACTGATGAATTCAAACTGCATACTTTTCCATTGTCAGTGCAGTTACTTTTCAGTAGGAGACTAGAGCTCCCTACAAGATCTAATTAATGATAGGGAATAGTAAACCATTAAAGCTGAAACGGGATTGTTGATCTTTGATTATTAAAGCTTGACAAAAAGAATATTTTTCATTATTAAACAATTTGCAATCTTGCTTTTCTTAATTAAAGAAGGCCGCTGGATAGCAGCCTGAACAGTCACATCTCTGTTACAGGATTAAATTCATATTTATGTTTCTACATTTTGCTTACTGTGTTTAATATTATCTAAGATTCATGCTTATCAAGTTGTGCCAAGAAATCTGATGACAACTTACCTGGCCAACTGACTAGAAGAGATCCATATATGTTCCCATTCCAAAGAAAGGTGACCCAACAGAGTGTGGAAATTATCAGACAATATCATTAATATCCCATGCAAGCAGGATTTTGCTGAAGATTATCCAAAAACAACTGGAACAGAACATCAACAGAGAATTGCCAGATATGCAAGCTGGGTTTGGAAGAGTCTGTGGGACTAGACTAGGGATATTATAGCTAATGATAGATGGATCTTGGCTGAAAGCAGAGTACCAGAGGAATGTCTATCCTCTGTTGGTGTTTCATTGACTATGAAAAGGCATTTGACTGTGTGGATCACAACAAACTGTGGCTGACTCTGAGAAGAATGAGAATCCCAGAACACTTGATTTTGCTTATATGAAACCTATACTTGGACCAAGAGGCAGTCATCAGAACAGAACAAGAAACACTGCATGATTCAAAATTGGGAAGGATGTTCATCAGGGATGTATCCCTCTTCATACCTTTAGTTTTTAAATAAGATTTTATTATAATTGTAATTTTAACAAAGGTTTACACAGGAGTTAGATTTTCATTCATTCATTGTTGTACATTTTACCCCCTCTTTTTCCCTTCCCCCTCCCCAGTTCACCTTTTTTTTAAATACTCATTCACTGTTGCACAATTACCTACCCCTCTACCCCCAATCATATTTGCAATGATACGCCTCTTATTCTGCGCTGTTGTTGTACATATAATGCCTAATCATATATTCCTTTTAGACAGTTCTTTCTTTCATCCGTTTCAATTATCTGTTAACTCTTACCCTAGTCTCCTCCCAACCGCCCGTCTCACACCTGCTTTATAACAGTGCTGTTTTGCAGTATTTGTCCTTTTGTTACTGAGATATTTTATTCAACATGATTTGCTTGAGTCCCCCATGTTGTTTAATGTTTTAATAGTTCATTGTTTTTCAGTCCTGCATAGTATTCCATTATATGAATATTGTTGTTGTTGTTGTGTGCCATCGAGTCGTTTGCAACTCATAGCGACCCTATGTACAAGAGCCCTAAATGCCATTCTAGCCTGTGCCAACCTCGCTGTCTCAAACACATTCTTTCCCACCACTCCACTCACAGAATCGATCCATCTCATCGAGGGTCTTCATCTCCTGTGCCGTCCCTCCACTCTCCCAAATGTGATGTCCCTCTCCAAGGACCAGTCCCTCATTGCAACATGCCCAAAGTATCTCAGACGAAGCTTCAGAATCCTTGACTCCAGGAAACATTTTGGCTTCACCCTCTCCAGGACAAACCTGTTTGTTCTCCTATGAGTCCATGGTATATTCAACACTCTTCTCCAGCACCACAACTCAAAGGCATCAAGTCTCTTTCTGTCATCCCTATTCACTGTCCAACTCTCCGATGCATAGCATGTAATTGCAAAGACTTTAGCCTGAATCAGGTGCACCTTAGTCTCCATACTGACATCATTGCACTTCAGTACTCTTGAGAGGTCCCTCACAGCTGACTTTCCCAATGCAATTCGTCCCCTGATTTCCTGGCTGCTGTTACCAAGAGTGTT
>NW_006399755.1:7671021-7707683 GCF_000299155.1 Elephantulus edwardii
TAACAGCAGACTTTCCCATGGCAATGCGCCTTTTAATTTCCTGGCTGCTGGTACTTAAGGATAGTTTGGGTAGAATGCTGAATGATCCAGGATGTATCAAAAGAATATAGTCGGAGTACACAGAGTCACTGTATCAGAAGGCATTGGCTGACACAGAGGAATTTCATGAAATAACATATGAATAAGAGCCTATGGTGATGAAGGAGGTAATTAAAATTGCTATGAAGGAATTGGCAAAAAACAAGGCTCCAGGAGTTGACAGCATACCAATTGATTTATTTCAACAAACAGACGCTGCCCTGGATGTGCTCACTCGGTTGTGCCAGGAAATCTGGAGGACAGCCAGCTGGACAACTGACTGGAAGAGATCGATATGACCCAACAGAGTGTGGAAATTCTCGAACAATATCACTGATATATGAATATACCATAGTTTTTCCATGCATTCGTTTGTTGGTACCTTTTCAGTCTATATGCAGAACAGATCCTCCAGGAGGCTGGGCTCTCTGAGGAGGAATGTGACATCAGGATTGGAGGAAGTCTCATCAAGAACCTGCATTATGCAGATGACACAACCTTGCTTGCTAAAACTGAGGAGGACCTGAAGCACTTGATGCAGAAGGTCAAGGACTGTAGGCTTAAATATAGATTGAGGCTCAACATGAATAAAACAAAAATTCTCACCATTGGGCCATTTGGCAGCATCTTGAAAAATGGTGGAGAGATTGAGATTGTTAACAGCTTCAGTTAGCTTGGCTCCACAAGCATCTCTTGATATGAGCAGCCAGTAAATCAAAAGATGCACTGCATTGGTAAGGTCAGCTGTCAGGGACCTCTCTAGAGTACTGAAGAGCAACAATGTCAGTCTGGAGTCTAAGGTGTGCTTGATCCAGGCTATGGTCTTCTCAGTTATTTTCTATGCATCAGAAAGCTGCACAATGATGAGGGATATTAGAAGAATTGATGCCTTTGAACTGTGGTGCTGATGAAATATACCATGGACTGCTAGAGAACCAATAGGTTCATCCTGGACATGGTGAAACCAGGCTGTTCTTGCAGACAAGGATTCTGAAGCTTCATCTGTCATACCAAGGGCATGTTTCAAGGGGGGACCAGTTCTTTGAGGGGGACAGCACAAAAGAGGAAAATCGTGGATGAGATGGATTGGCTCAGTGACTTGGGTATATAGCGGCAGGTGTGTCAAAGAGACAATAAGGTTGACTCCAGATAGAGCAGGATTCAGAGCTGTTGTACATTTTTGCTCTAGATCAACATATTTGTACTATAATGAGTAAATATCTATTTTTTCTTTAAGCAAAACAAGCAAAGGTGTTTATTAAAGTAATAAAGCAGAAACATAGTAGAAGGTAGTAATACGCTGTGGGGGAAAAAAGTAAAAAAGAAAGAAAAAGGGAGAAGGTACCCCTGAAAAGTCAGGAGTGGTGCTGAATTTCTAGAGCATGCTGCCAGCAGAAAAAAAGAGAACATAAATAGATACCATACGTGCATTTCGAAAGAAAATGGTAACAACCTACTTAAAAATTATGTGACATTTCTATTGAGTAAATAAGTATCTTTTTAGTAAAGAATTTTGTCTGTATGTGATCAGAGTTTATGGATTGGCAGTTCATACATAACCCTATCTTTATTTTCCTATTTTTCTCTATTTATATAAAAGTTTTTATAAGGATTATTAAGATAATATATGTAAAAGCCTGAGCTTCACAGTATATAAGCATTTATAAACTCATGCATGCTTTTGCTAGCTATTTGTCAGTTTTTCTGTTCTATTTTTATAGTTACACTGTAAGTAAAACTATAAAATACCCTAAGCAGTATCTTTCCATAAAATAATGTTGAATATTTTAAAATTACATTAATTTATTCATTCTATTCTAGCAAAAATTACAGATATCCCATGATTCCTTTACTTAATATCTATAACAATATTCTCTTCACTTTTAAAAACATACATTATGAAAGATTCTAGAGTAGGTATTGAAGAGTCATATATTGTTATTGTTGTTATGTGCTGTCGAGTCACCTGCAACTCATAGCGACCCAATATGAAACTACTCTGAAGCCTGCCCTGTCCTGAACCAGTCTCACTGACTCTGACACACCTACCCCCATTGCCTTAGTTACTGTATCAATCCATTTCATCCAGGATCTTCCTCTCCTGCTCTGTCACTCCAACCTTCCAAGCATGATGACCCTACCCTCTCCAAGGACTGGTCCCTCTTGGCCATGTGACCAAAGTATGTGAGACAGAGTCTCAAAATCCTTGTCTCTGGGAAACAGCCTGGTTTCAACCTCTCCAAGACCGACCTGTTTGTTCTCCTCAAAGTCCACAGTATGTTCAACATTCTTCTCCAGCACCACAACTCAAAGGCATCGATCCCTCTTCTATCATCCTTAGTTATTGTCCAGTTCTCTGATGCATAGCAAATAATTGAGAAGACCTTAGCCTAGATCGGGCACACCTTAATCATCAGACATACATTATTGCTATTCAGTACTCTAGAGAGGTCCCTGATAGCCGACTTTCTCAATGCAATGCATCTTTTGATTTCCTTACTGCTGGTTCCAAGAGTGTTCATTGTGGAACCAAGCAAGCTGAAGTAATCAACTATCTGTTTCTTCTCTGTCCATCATGAAGCTGCCATTTGGTTCAGTGGTGAGAATCTTTGTTTGCTTGATGCTGAGCTTCAATCCATATTGAAGACTATAATCCTTGACCTTCTGTATCAAACACCTCAGGCACTCTTCATTTTCAGCAAGCCAAGTTGTGTTATGTGCATAATGTATATTGTTGATGACTCTTCCTCCAATCCTGAAGCCACATTCCTCCTCATAAAGTCCAGCCTCTCTAATGATCTGTTCTGTATACAGATTGAAAAGGTATGGAGATAGTATGCATTCCTGATGTACACTCTTCCCAGTTTTGAACCATGCAGTGTTTATTTGCTCTTTTCTGACTACTGCTTCCTGGTCCAAGTACAGGTTTTGCATGAGCACAATGAAGTGTTCTGGGATTCCCATTCTTTTCAAGGTGAGCTGCAGTTTGTTGTGATCAGCTAGCTCTCCTTATTCATACAAACAGTATGAACAAAATATTTAAGATCATTGAGGATTGGGAAGTTAATTTAACCATAAGTGGTAGAGAAAGGCCAGAAAGTCATGGCAACAAAGGAGAGGAAGAGAATTTTTAAAAGTTGATATAATTTTTGGGAAAAAAGTTCTAAATTAGATGCAAAATGTAGCATATCTAAAGAATGGGCAGGTAAGTAAATTTAGTTTAAAGAATTGATCAGAATAGAATTTGCATATAAGAGCTTACAACAAATCTCTAAATACTGGAAGTCCTAACAAGAGCAGTAAGGCAAGAGAAAGAAATAAGAGGCATCAAAATTCACAAAGAGGAGGAGGTAAAACTAGCCCTGTGTGCTAGTGATGTGAAAGTAGTACATGTATAAAACCCCAAAGATTCAGAAAGGACATGTCATTACCAAATATTTTTGCCCAGTCTGTGGCTTTCCTTTTTACCCTGTTGGAAAAATTTTGGATGTGTATAAGGATCCGATTCTTAGAAGATCCCATTCATCTATTTTATTCTCTCCTGGTTGTAGGTTTTTAAAGATGCTTGGAAAACGGTTCATGTTGTGGATTAGGGCTTCTAGAGGTCTTTCAAGCTTTTCTCTGATGAAGTTTATCATCCTTGGTTTTACTGCGAGGTCCTTGATCCACTTTGTGTTGGTTTTTGTGTATGGTGTGAGGTATGGATCTTGCTTGAGTTTTCTACAGATAGTGGTCCAATTTTGTCATCACCAGTTGTTAAAGACACTTTCATTTCCCTACTTAAGTGATTTCATCTCCTTGTCAAAAATCAGTTGACCATAGATAGATGAGTTGATTTCTGAGTTCTCAGTTCTTTTCCACTGATCTATGTGTTTGTCACTGTACCAGTACCACGCTTGTCTTGACCACCATTGCTGTGTAGTATACTGGATTTATAGAATACTCCAGCACCTCAGCAAGATAAAGGTAAACAAACCAATCGCAAAATGGGCACAGATACTTCACCAAAGAAGACATTCAGATGACAAGCACGTAAAGAAATGTTCAAAATCCCTAGCTCAGGTGCAAATCAAAACAACAGTGAGAGCATCTCACCCTAGTAACAGTAGTCAGGTTCAACAGAGAAGCAAACAACAAATGCTGGTGAAGCTGTGGGGAAATTGGAACTCTTATTCACCATTCGTAGGAGTGTAAAATCGTTCAACTACTCTGGAAAACAGTATGGTGCTTTCTCAAAAAGTTGGAAATAGAAATACCATTTGGCCCAGAAGTTTCACTACAGGGAATATTCCTTAAAGAAACACACATGTTTGTTGCTGTGTTTTTCACAATAGCAAAAGATGGAAGCAACCCAATTAATTGCTTATCAACAAATGGATGGATAGAAAAGCTGTAGTATATTCACATGTATTACTGAAAAACAAAGAGCTAATAAAATATTCTACAATATGGATGACCCTGGAAGACATTATGCTGAGTGAAATACCTCAGTCACAGAAGGACAAGTACTGCATAATGTCACTGTTATAAAACAAGATTGACTGGTGGTTGGATGGAAACTAAGAAAAAAGGAGATAAATAATGAACACTGCACATGATTAGGTATTATTTACATGACAACAGTCCAGAACAAGAGGTGTGTAGCAAAGTAGACTGGAGGTTGGAGGGAGGGAGGAAATTGTGCAACAATGAAATAATCTTTTTAAAGAGAAAAGTAAACTGCAGGATAGGGAAGAAATTGTATGACAGTGAATGAGTGGAAATCCAACTTTTCTGTAAACTTTAGTTAAAATATCAGTTAAAAAAAGATTCAGCAAGGAAACTGTTGGACACAGTTGACTATTTTAGGAAAGCAGCAGGAAAAAATTCAACATACAAAAATTATTTGCATTTCTCTGTAGTAACAGAAAACAGAAAAGGAAATATGAAAAAATAAATACCTATCACAATTACTAGCCACAGATGAAATACTTAGAGCTAAATCCAACTAGAGATATAAAAGACCTGTACAAAAAAATATTACTTAGGCATGCTCTCCGTTTGTTTTTCCTTCTTGGCGATCTAGAGTGCAATTTTCAGAATCTCTACTTACATCCATTTTTTTTCTTTTCCTCTGTTTTTGTAATGACCTTTCGTCTCTTCATGGATAGTATCATCCCACAACTGATCTTTGATCATTGGGTCAATGCTTCAAACCTGTTCTTAAAAAGATTTTGAAATTCAGATGGGATAGATTCAAGAACAAATTTTGGTTCTCTTGGACTTGTTTTCAATTTCTTCGGCCTTAATTTGAATGTGCACATAAGTAATTGATGGTCTGACCCACAGTCCTCCCTAGCCTAGTTTTGACTGCTGACACTGAGCTTCTCCAACATTTCCTTACACACAGGTAGTCAGTATGAGTCCTGTGCTGTCTATCAGGTGAGGTCCATGTGTAAAGTCACCATTTCTGTTTTTTAAAGATATTTGCAATGAATAAATTGTTGAAAATAAAAACTTGCTCATTCTATTTTCAGTCTCATTTCTGTCATCAAATCCATACTTTTGACTACTACTATTCCTTCTTCATTGTTTCTAACTTTAGCATTCCATTCACCAATTATCAGTAATGCATCTTGATTGCATCTTTGGTCAATTTTGGACTGCAAGATTTGGTAAAAGTTTTTAATTTCTTTCTCCGTGGCTCTACGTATAAGAGCATATATTTACATAATAGTCATATTAACAGGTCTTCCTTGTATGGGTATGGATAATATCACTCACAACATTGTATTTCAGAACAGAATTTGAAGATGACTTTTTGACTATGAATGCAACAGTATTATGATTGCATGTACAAATAGGTGGAATTGGAGAGAACTGAAAAAACAAATGTAAACCTCAAGTCACAACAGTGAAAGATGCTATGGGCAACATATTGAATGACCCAGGAACCATCAAAAGAAGATGGAGGGAAACTGACTGAAATGAAAAAATTTCTAAGTACCATATGAACAGGAGCCAGTGGTAATGAAAGAGGATGCAGAAGCTGCACTGAAGGCATTGGCAAAAAAATAAGGCCCCAAGAATTGATAACATGCCAATTAACTTGTTTCAATAATAGATGCACTCACCCTGGATGCACTCACCAATGTATAAAAGGAAATTTGGTGGGCAGCTATCTGGCCAATAAATTGGAAGAGGTCTGTATTTGTTATTATTATCAAGAAAAATGATCCAACAGAATGTGGAAACTGTAGAACTACATCATTAATATTACAAGCAAGCAAAATACTGCTGAAGTTCATCCAAAAACGACTAGAACAGTACATAGATAGGGAACTGCCAGAAGTCCAAGCAGGATTTAGAAAGGGCCAAGGAAGCAGGGATATTATTGCTGATGTCAGATAGATCCTGACTGAAAGTAAAGAATACTAGAAGAATGTCTTTTTATGCTTTTTGGCTCTGTGAAAGCATTGGATTATGTGAATCATAACAAGTATGGCTAACATTGAGAAGAATGGAAGTCCCAGAGTGCTTAACTGGGCTCATGGATTTTGTGCTATTGTGTGAACAGAGCAAGGGAACACTGCATGGTTTAAAATTAAGAGAGTTTGTCAGGGTTGCATTCTCTCTCAATATCTTTTCAATCTGTATACTGAACAACTTATTCAAGAAGCTGGAATATGAATAAAAATTCTCTGAAGAAGAATGTGCATCAAGATTGGAGACTCATCAATAACCTGCATTATGCAGGTGACACAACCTTGCTTGCTGAAATTAAAACAAGATTGAAGCACTTGTAGAAGATCACAGAATACAGCATTCAATATAGATTGCATCTCAACATCAAGAAAACAAAAATTCTTAGCAATGGACCTGCAGGGAACATCATGACAGATAAAAGGTTGAAACTGTTATGCACACTCTTATTTATTGCTGCATTCTTTACAGTAGCAAGAAATGGAAGAAACCCAAATGCCCATCAACAAACAAATGAATAGAAAAACTCTGGTTGTATTTATACAATGGAATACTACACAGTACTGAAAAATAATGAACTCATACAACATTACATGGGGGACCCTGGAGCACATCATGCTGAGTGAAATATCTCAGTCACAAAAGAACAAATACTGCATAGCGCCGTTGTTATAAAGTAGGTCTGTCATGGGGGGTTGGGAAGTGAATGGGATAAGACTAGATAGACAGTGACCATTGCATTGGAAGAGGAAGGAACTGTCTAAAAGGAATACATGATTAGGCCTTAGACATAAGACAACAGCCCAGAATAAGAGGTATATTATTGCAAAGAGGACTTGGGGCAGGTGGGAGGGGTAGGTAATTGTGCAACAATGAATATTAAAAAACATAAAACTGGGGAAGTAAGGGAGAAGGGGTAAAATGTGCAACCATGAGTGAATGAAAATCTAACTTCTCTGTAAAATTTTTATAAAAATCACAGAATTTTCTTTTTTAAAAAAACCAACCTGTCAACAACTTCATTTTACTTTGATCTGCAATCAACAACCTTGGTACTAGCAGTCAGGAAATCAGGAGACATATTGCACTGGTAAAGTCTGCAGTCAAGGACCTTAGGACTTAGGTTTATCCAATTCAGGCCATGGTCTTTTTAGTTACTTCCTGTGCATCTGAAAGTAGACAGTGAATAAGGGTGACAGAGAATTTATACCTTTGAGTTGTGCTGTTGGAGAAGAGTATTGAACATCACATGGACTACCAAACAAGCAAACAAAATACGTGCTGGAGAAATGTAGTCAGAGTGCTCCTTGGAGGCAACAATTACAAAGCTTTAACAAATGGTGCTAGCAAAATTAGACAACCATCTGTAGAAAACTAATACCCATACCTCACACCATACATAAGAATCAACTCAAGGTGTATCGGAGTGGATTTGAGTGGGGGTTTTTTAATCACAGAAAAATTAGGAACAGATCTAGAAGCTATAATATATGACATAAGTAGACTTTCAAGCATAACTAAAAACCTAAAACCAGAAGAGGATGAAATGTATGAATCAGACCTTCTAAAAATAAAATCCTTGTGTGCATAAAAGACCAACTCCAATAAAGTAAAAGGGAAGCCCACTGACTGGGGAAAAATACTTGGCAAATGATATATTGGATAAAGGATTCATAACTAAAATTTGTAGAATACTCTAGCACATTAACAAGAAAAAGGCAATTCTATCACAATATGGGCAGAATACATTCACCAGAAAGATCAGATGGCCAACAAACACATAAAAAAAGTATTCAGAATCACTATCCATTATTATTGTTGTTGTTAGGTTCTGTTGAGTGAACAACAGATCTGAAACCTATCTTATCCTGTACCATCCTCATAATTTCTTTTTTCTTTTAATTTTCAAAGATTTTCTTTTACTTGTATCTACAGTCAACATCTGTGGAAGCAGCACTCAAGAAATCAAACTATGTGTTTCAATTGTGTTAATAAACAAAGATGTCATTTTGAGCACTAAAGTGTACCTGAACTAATTCATGATATTTTCAGTTGCCTCAAATGTATGTGAAAGCTGGACTAATTTGAATAAGAAAGATCAGATAATAACTGGTGACTCTGAATTATGATGTTGGTGAAGATGGATTGCCAGGAGAAAGAACAAAGCTGCCTTAGAAGGACAGCCAGAATGCTCTATTGAAGTGAGAATGGCAAGCCTTTGTATTAGGTACTTTGGACATATTATCAGGTGTGACCAGTTCCTGGAGTAGGACATCATGCTTGGTAAAGTAGAGATATGAAAAAGAGGAAGACCCACAACAAAACAGATTAACATAGTGGCTGCAACAATGGGCTCAAGCAACTAATGACGAGAGGGGTTTTGCTATACATAGAGTAACAGAGTTGGAGTTGATTTAATGATTGAGATTCTTAACTGTTTCAACTTATTCAGTTCCATAATCAACACCCTTGGCACCAGCAGTCAGAAAATCAAATGATTAATTACACTGGGAAAATCTGCTGTCAGGTTCTCTCCAGAATGCAAAAGCAGAACAATGTCAATCTAGAGACTATGGTGCACCTGATGCTGTCCATGGTCTGCGCAATTACTTGCTTCACAGCAGAAAGCTTGACAGTGACTAAGAAGGACAGAAGAAGAATTGATGTCTTTGAGTTGTGGCGCTAGAGAAGAGTCTTGAACATACCATGGACTGCATAAAGAACAAACAGGCCTGTCCTGGAGAAGGCGAAACCAAGTTGTTTCTTGGAGACAAGGATTTTGAAGCTCCATCTGACATACTTTGGGCATGTTGTCAAGAGGGATCAGTTCCTAGAGAAGGGTGGTTGACTGGGTGGAGGGACAGCACAAGAGAGGATGACTCTGGATGTGATGGATTGATTCCGTTAACTGAGGTAATGGGGATACGTATATCAGAGACAGTGAGTCTGGTTAAGGATAGGGAATGGTTCAGCTCTATTTTACATAAGTCTCAGTCAACTTGATGGCATATAGTAACAATTACAAAACCACATTGAAGACCTTGAGGTCATAGACGAATACTTCTGCCATTACAGTTTTGTCTTGGGGGGCTGTCTGCACTCTCTAGATGCCATATTTGAAATACTAAAAAAAACCCTAAGCAATAATTAGGTAAACAATGCACTTAATGCAGAGGGCTACTTTGGAGATGTCATTTTCAATGATGTATCAAATACATTTGTTCAAAGTCTTGGTAGAAGATTATTCTTCATTGTTGAAATAGATCTTTTTTTTTTTTCAATATCCAGAAATAGATCTTTTTAATATGTTCTACTTGCCAATTCTATATCCATGTGCATTGTTCCAGACAGATTTTGTCCTCTTCCCCCTTACTCAGGCTTTGGTCATTTTCTTTGTCCTAGTAAGATCAGCTCTATTGACATCTCATGCTATTCTTGTAGTTTTAAAGTTCTAGTTTCTACAGATCCATTTTTTTTACTGTTGTGGGTATTGCCTCTTCCATGAATGAGAGCTTATCTCTATCACGGTGTCCATTGAGCCTGTAAAGATATGGAGCAGCTAAGGCACTAGGTTCTGATCCAACAGACCAATGGGAACCATTTTAGGCTGATTCTATATAGATGCAGAGACAATGGAAAACTATTTACTTGTGAAAGAAGTAAGCTTTGGTGGCTTAGGAGTAAGGAGTTGTGCTACCAAACCAAAATCTGTGTGATTTACTGCCTTTGAAAACTTGATGGAGGGTCAGCTATGAGTAGGTTCCTACTCAATGGTACATACATAACACCAGTAACTTATTAAAGAAATTACTCTAATATTACAGAATCTGGCAAGTCCCAAGGCCATAGGTTAGATGTCAGACTGCAGACATCTCCTGATTTAGTCAGAGAAACCAGGACTGTCAGGTTAGAAGGCAGGTTGTGAATTTCATGGACCTCAGAAACTAATGAATACAAGATTGCCAATTTAGATGGTAGACTGCTGGTTCACAGGTTGTCGAGGCTAACAAGTCCCCAAATCATAATAGAGCAAGACAGACACTTGACTAAAGTTTCAAAATCTGGAGAGCAAATGGTGAGAGCTAGGTGCAAGATCCAGAGCAAGTGAAAAGCTAGAAGGCTTTGCCAGAACATCTGTACATATTTGGTGCAGTCCTCATGCTGTGGAAATGATCTCTCCATGAATTGTCTGCTCATAGCATATCTAATTGTGGGAGATGAGTAGACTGTTACATAACTACCAAACTATCAAATTAGAGAGTCATGGCCCAGCCAAGTTGATAGAAAGCTTTAACAGTCAAAGGAGCTCTTGCTTTCTCTCTCTCTCCCTTTCCTTCTCCTGCTCCTGTTCCAGATCCAGCTCCTCCCTCTCCCACTCCTCTCTCTCCCTTTCCGTCTCCCTTTCCTCCCTCTCCCTCTCCCCCTCTCCCTTTTATGACCTTGCCTATTGGTCCAGTAGTGAGGTTTTTGGGGGCGTTTTTTTTTTTTAATTGAAATTTCAATGAAAGTTTATAAAGAACTTGGATTTCCATCCATTCATTGTTGCACACATCCTCATCATTTCTAACACACTTGAGCTTATTGCTACTGTCACGGTGTCAGTCCATTGTATTGAAAACCTCCCTGTTCTTTGCTGACCGTCCACCTTTCGTATTATGCTGGCCCTCCCCCAGGAACAGGTGCCTTTTCTCCAGGACATATCTGTTCTTTGACAGTCCATGGGATATTCAGTACTTTTCTCTTGACACCACAACTCAAAAGCATTAATTCTTCTGTCATTCCTATTCCCTGCCTAGCTCTCAGATGCATACCAAGTGATTGAAAAAGCTTGGCATAAATCAAGTGTACCTTAATATTCAAACTGACATACGTGCTCTTCAGTAATTTGGAGAAGTTCCTGACAGTTGACTTTCCTAATGTCTCCTGATTTATTGATGACTGATACCAAGGGTATTGATTGTGGGTCTAAATAAGATTAAATTGTTGACAATTTCAATCTTTTCTCCATCTATCATGATACTTCTTGTTGGTCTAGTAGTGAAGATTTTTGTCTTCTTGATATTGAGATACAATCTGTATTGTATTCCTTGATCATGCAGCATGCATTTGATGTCTTCCTCACTTTGTTTTTTTTAAAATTTCCATTCATTCATTCTTGCACATTTTCCTCCCTGCACCCCCCCAAGTTTGCTTTTCTCTTTGAAAAAAATTCTTTCATTGTTGTATTATGTCTTCCTCACTTTCAACAAGCAAGTCTGTAACATAAGTTGCTAATGAGTCTTTCTTCTATCCTGATGCTGCTTTCTTAGAATCCATCTTCTCATACAACAACTTCCAAGCAAAAAAAAGCCGTGGACCAGGTGGTTTTACAAGTGAATTTTACCAAACATTCAGAGAAGAACTGTCACCAATTCTACATAAATTATTTCAGAAAATAGAAAAAGATGGAATTCTCCTAGACTCATTCTATGAAGCAAACATATCCTTGATACCAAAGCCAGGAAAGGACACCACCAAAATAGAAAACTATAGGCCTATATCTCTCATGAACACAGATGCAGAATTCCTGATTACAATACTGGCCAATAGAATCCAACGATACATCAAAGAAATAATTCACCATGACCAAGTGGGATTCATAACATGTATGCAAGGATGGTTCAACATAAGGAAAACAATTAATGTAATTCATCACATTAACAAAGCAAAGAACGAGAACCACATGATCCTATCAATTTGTGGAGAAAAGGCCTTTGACAAAATGCAACACCCTTTCCTGATTAAAACATTAAACAAAATAGAATTAGAGGGGAATTTCTTCAACATAGTAAAAAGCATTTATGCAAACCCGAGAGCCAACATTGTTTTCAATAGAGAGAGGTTAAAGGCATTCCCTTTAAGAACAGGAACTAGGCAAGGATACCCACTATCACCTCTCTTATTCAGTATTGTATTGGAAGTCTTAATGATAGCAATAAGACAAGAGAAGGGAATAAAAGGTATACAAATTGGCAAAGAGTAGGTAAAATCATCTCTCTATGCAGATGATATAATAGTATACTTAGAAAACCCTAAAGACTGAGCAAGATAACTGTTGGACACAGTGGACCAATTCAGCAAAGTAGCAGGATACAAGATCAACATACAAAAATCAGCTGGATTTCTCTACAGTGACAGAGAATACAGAGCCGGAACTAAGAAAAATAATACCATTCACAATAGCTGATCACAAGATTAAATACTTGGGAGTAAATGTAAGCAGAAGCACAAAGGATCTATTCAAAGAAAATTACAAAGCATTACTACAAGAAACAAAAAGAGACCTGGAGAAGTGGAAGAATATCCCTTGCTCATGGATAGGAAGACTCAATATTGTGAAAATGGCAATACTACCAAAGGCAATTTACATGTTTAATGCAATCCCAATACAAATACTAATCCCATTCTTCAAGGAGATGGAAAAGATAATCTCGTTTCATTTGGAATGGAAAGAAGCCCTGAATAAGAAATGGACTCCTTACAAATAGAAGAAAGGTAGTAGGTATCTCATTCCCTGATTTCAAATCCTACTACACAGCCGTGGACAGACAAATAGATCAGTGGAATAGAATTGAGAACCCGGAGATTAGCCCATCTATCTATGGTCAACTGATCTTTGACAAGGAGATGAAATCAGTTAAGTGGGGAAATGACAGCCTTTTTTACAAATGCTGTTGGCAAAATTGGAAAAGTATCTGCAGAAGACTCAAGATCCACACCTCACTCCATATACAAAAACCAACTCAAGGTGGATCTTGGACCTAGGACTAAAACCAAGGACTATAATTTTCATCAAAGAAAAGCTTGGAAGAATGCTAAAAGTCCTGATCCACAACATAAACAGTCTTCCAGGTATCCTGAAAAAACTACAACCAGGAGAAGATAAAACAGATGAATGGATGGGATCTTCTAAGAATGAAATCCCTATGCACACCCCAAAACTTCTCCACCAGGGTAAAAAGGGAAGCCACAGACTGGGAAAAAGTATTTGGTAATGACATATCAGATAAGGGACTTATATGCAGAATTTATAAAATACTTGAGCACCTCAACAACATAAAGGTAAATAATCCAATTGAAAAATGGGCACAGGATATGACAGACCCTTCACTGAAGAAGACATTCAGATGGCCAACAAGCACGTGAAGAAATGTTCAAAATCCCTAGCTCTAAGAGAGATGAAAATCAAAGTAACTATGAGATACCATCTCACCCCAGTCAGAATTGCAAAATTTAACAGAACAGCAAGCAACAAATGCTGGTGAGGTTGTGGAGAAACTGAAACACTTATTTACTGTTGGTGGAAGTTTAAGATGTACAACCACTGTGGAAGGCAGTATGGCACTTTCTCAAAAAGTTGCAAATAGAGATACCATTCAACCCAGCAGTTCCACTACTGGGAATATACCCCAAAGAGACGATAACTGACATCCAGGAAGATATATGCACACCCATGTTTATCGCAGCTTTGTTCACAATAGCAAGGAGGTGGAAACAACCTGAGTGTCCATCAACAAATGAATGGATAGAGAAGCTGTGGTATATTTGCACAATGGAATACTAAGCTGCATTGAAAAACAAGGAACTCATGCAATATTATTCAAAATGGTTGACCCTGGAGGACATACAGCATGGTGCCACTGTTGTAAAGCAGGATTGACCTCACGGTTGGGAGGAGACTGAGAAGGATGGGTTCAATAATGTATACTGCATTGAAACAGATGAGGAAAAAAACCCTTTACAACGGAAAATTATTAGGTATTTTTGTCATGACAGGAGTCCAGAGCGAAGGCTATAAAATGGAGTGGACCTGGGGGGAGGGATTGTAAAATAATGAAAGAATTTTTCTTTTACTTTTCCAAGAGGGTAGTGTACTAAGGGGGGGTTTCGAGGTGAGAAAAGTGCAACAATGAATGACTGGAAATCCAACGTCTCTGTAAATTTTCATTGAAATTAATAATAATTTTTTTTTTAAATAAAAAAAGAAAAAGTTAATAAGTTAATAATTATACAACCATATTCCACTGGCTGCATTGATAACAATTTGTTCCACATTCAGCTAGAAGTATGAACTTCTAACTCAGTTTTGTACTTTGATTATGTAAAAATAAATTTCTCACTTAAAAAAAAAAGAATCCAGCTTCTCAAATGATTTGATCAGCACATAGACTAAATCTGTCTGGAGAAAGAATATGATCCTCCTAATGGACACCTTTCGTGATTTTACACAATGCAGTGTTCCCTCCCTCTGTTCAGAAACAGTTTCTTGGTCTTGGAGATCTGATAGCCTAGCAGTAAGCAGTGCCACAATCCCAAAGGCACATGGTTGGAATCCATCAGCTGTTCCACCAGGCAAAGATGAGCAGTCTCCTTCTGTGTGATTTACTGCCTCTGAAAATGCACTGGAGGGTCAACTATGGGTGTGTTTGGATTTGACATCATACGACAACCATCTGTTGTTGTTGTTAAATGTTGTTGAAACAAATACGACTCAAAGCATTCCTGTGAACCACTGACCTGAACCCTACCTTATCTTGTGCCATCCTCATCATCTCTGACACACTGGAGCTTACTGTGTCAGTCCATCTCGTTGGGGGCATTCCTGCTTTGCTTATCCTCTGTCTTTCCAAGCATTTTGTCCCCTTCCAATGAAGAGCCAGCCTTGCCTACATACATGTCCAAAGGATGAAAGACAAAACTTCACCATCTTTATCTCCAGCGATTGCTCTGGTTGCACTTTTCTAAGACATACCTGTTCTTTCAGCAGTCTTTGGGATATTCGTTACTTTTCTCCAACACCACAACTGAAAGTTGTTTTTCTGTCATTCTTTCTTTTTTCTTCCTTCTGTCATTCTTATTAATTGTATTAATTCTCTGATGTGTAGCAGGTGATTGAGAAGATTGAGAAGTCTTACTTGTTCCTATTAGTACAGCACTTGTCTGTCAGTCTGTTGTAGTGGTAAAGCTTGTGGCATACACATGCTGGAATGTGCCACCAGTGTCTCAGGTTCCAGAAGGGTCACCCATGGTAGAGAGTATGCAACAAAGCTCCTAGATTAAGACAGACGAGGAAGACGGCTTGGCTATCCACTTTCAAAACAACAGACCTTCAACAATTCTATGAACTATCCATTAGAGAGATGCAGAACAAAACAAAAATGAGATATCTCACCCCAGCAACAATAAATAGTAAAGTTCAACAGTACAGTAAAGAACAAATACTGACGAGAATGTGGAGAGATCAGAACACTCATATACTGCTGGTGGCAATTTAAAGTGGTACAACTGTGGAAGGCAGTCTGGCACCTCCTCAGGGAAAAAAAAATGGAACTAGAAATACCGTATAACCCAGCTATCCTACTACTGGGAATATACCCCAAAGAAACAGAGCTGCCACACAAAAAGATGTGTGCAGAATATATTTTTTTAATTATTAAATTTTATTAGTATTAATGAACATTTACAGGGATTTTGGGTTTTCATTCCTTCATTGCTGTACCATTCTCTCTAACCTCTTCCCCAGTTTGTTCTTCTATGCAGAATATATTTATCAAAGCATTATTCATAATAGCTAAGAGGTGGGAGCAGCTCAAGTGCCCATCAGCAATCGCGCATATAGAGAAACTATGGTACACTCACACAGTGGGGTATTATGCAGCACTGACAAACAATGAACTTGTTAAACACTATACAATATGAATGAGTCTGAAAGACTTGCTGAATGAAATATGTCAGTCACATAAGAACAAATACTCGGCATAAGCCTACTGCTGTAATAATAGAATTGGTACGGGGAGGGGAGAAGAGCAGTAAAAAAATGGATACATAACAAACACTGTACAGGAATGCGTGAGACAGAAAACAATAGACAATTAGAAAGTATGTGTATGACAACTAATAAATAGCATAAAACAAGAAAAACATTGCAAAGAATTATGGGAGGGAGGAAAATGTGCATGAATGAATGAAACCAATCTCTCTGTGAAGCTTCACGGAAATAAGTTTTTTAAAAGCATACAGCAAAATTATGGGGTATTATTTAGCAGAGTATAAACCCTAAGTCATTGAGTTGCAGGCCACTAGATGGCACATAACAACATCAAGAAGAAACCCTGTTTAGGAGCCCTGATGGTTCAGTGAGTTAACAAAGGTCAGTGGATCAAATTCACCAGCTGCTCCTTAGGAGAAAGAGGAGACAGTCTGCTTCCAGAAAGATTTATATTATAACCTTGAGTACCCTATGCGATGTTCTATTTTGTCCTGTAGATTTGCTATGAATTAGAATCATCTGAGAGTAGAGTCTATTTTAAATTGTAGAGAAGTAGCTATCATAATTTTACTATTTTGTTACAATAATTTGCTTGAATACGTGGCAAACTAAATACAATAAAATGCATAAAGGAATAAATTAGATTGCTACAAGTTTAAGTGTGTTCACTTTTCTAAAATGTATATTAAGGAATGTTACATTGTCTTCATTGTTTACTGAAAAGAAAAGTTTAACTGAAAAACTTACTGCATATTCTAAAATACTTGACAGGTGTTTTAAACATTTGTAAATACATTATTTATTACAGTAATTGTTGCATGTTGTTGTTGTTCTTGTTATGTGCCGTTGAGTCGCCTGCGACTCATAGCGACCCTATGTACAACAGCCCTACACTCCGCTCTGTCCTGTGCCAATCGCACCGTCTCTGACACTCCCATACCAATTATCCCAGTCACTGAATCAATCCACCTTATAGAGGGCCTTCCTCTCCTGCGCTGTCCCTCCACCCTCCCAAGCACAATGTCCCTCTCTAAGGACCGGTCTCTCCTCACAACATGTCCAAAGTATGTTAGACGGTGCCTCAGAATCCTTGCCTCCAAGGAGCCACCCGGTTTAACCCTTTCCAGGACAAATCTGTTTGTTTTCCTAGCAGTCCACGGTATTCCCAATACTCTTCTCCAGCACCACAGCTCAAAGGCATCAATTCTCCGTCTATCCTCCTTGGTCATTGTCCAACTCTCTGATGCATAACAAGTGATTGTGAAGACCATGGCCTGTATCAGACGCACCTTAGTCTCCAAAGAGACACCATTGTTCTTCAGCACTTTGGAGAGGTCCCTAACAGCAGACTTTCACATGGCAATGCGCCTTTTAATTTCCTGGCTGCTGGTGCCAAGAGTGTTGACTATGGAGCCAAGCAAGCTAAAGCTGTGTACAATCTCAATCTCTTCACCGTCCATCCTGATGCTGCCAATTGGTCCAGTGGTGAGAATCTTTGTCTTCTTCACATTGAGCCTCAATCCATATTGCAGGCTGCAGTCCTTGACACTCTGCAGCAGGCGCTTCAGGTCCTCTTCAGTTTCAGCAAGCAGGGTTGTATCATCCGCATAACGCAGGTTGTTGATAAATCGTCCACCAATCTTGACCCCACATTTCTTCTCATAGAGCCCAGCCTCCCGGATAATCTGTTCTGCATATAGGTTGTAAAGGTATGGAGATAGGATGCATCCCTGGCATACGCCCTTCCCAATTTTGAACCATGCAGTGTTCCCTTGCTCTGTTCTGACGACTGCCTCCTGGTCCAAGTATAAGTTTCGCATTAGAACGATCAAGTGTTCTGGGATTCCCATTCTTCTCAGAGTCAGCCATAGTTTGTTATGATCTACACAGTCAAATGCCTTTGCATAGTCAATGAAACACAAATAGACATTCCTCTGGTATTCACTGCTTTCAGCCAAGACCCATCTAACATCAGCTACAATATCTCTAGTACCACGACCCCTTCTAAACCCAGCCTGGACTTCTGGTAGTTCTCTGTTGATGTGCTGTTCATATAGCAGTATAATCCTGACTTATATAATGGGTGATCAGTTACAGAACAGAAAAAGCCCAGAGTTCCATCCTCAAAAGATGTCCTATATTTCCAGTTATACATATCTGTATTAATTTCCTTTTATTCCAGCACATCATTATTATTCAGCTTACATTTTTATAATTCAACTTATATATCAATTCCTTTTACTTTTAATTTTTCATCCATTTTTGCTTGATCATTTGACTTCAACTACCTAGGGAAACTGTTGAATTTGGGAATGTAAGAAAAGAATTTTCAAAAGTGGGGGAGAATTTCTAAAGAAAAAAAATCCCATTCATTTGGCAGACTTTGTCATGCTTTTCATTATCACAACAGCATAAACTCATGGTTCCTTCATGTCTTCTGTGGCTGGCTATGTCATTTTTTCCTTTACTGCTGTATAGTATTCCATTGCGTGAATGGATCACAGTTTATTTATTCATTTACTATCGAAGGACATCTTAATAGGTTCCAGATGTTGGCAATTTTAAATAAAGTAGCTGTAAACATTTATATAATCAGTGTATCAGTTGGTATTCTATTGGGAAGCAGGGCTTGATGAGGAGGAATGAAGCATAAGGATTGGAAGACCCCAGTTAAGATGGATTGATAGAATAACTAGGGCAAGAGAGGTAGGTGTGTCTGAGTTAGGGAGACTGGCTCAGGACAGGTCATGCTTCAGAGCTATCGTACATAGGGTGGCTATGAGTCACAGGCAACTAGATGACACGTAACAACAACAACATATAATGAACACTTTGATGTTTATTATACTATTGTTTCTACATTAATATGATTAAATAGTCTACTAAAAAGGTTTTTTAAAATGACTATGTCTATAACATGATTACAAAAATAGGGACTATGTTTTAGTTACTTGAGTTTTTCAAACTAACATGTTTTTTAATCTACATAAATAACTTTGAATGTCTTGTAAGTTTGCTAATTTGCAAATAATAAATTATATATAAGTTGCACATGAGTAACAGATTATTACACGATATAGAAAACACATTTAAGACTATAATAGCAGTAGAGATGTCTGATAACTGCAAACAAGTTTAAAGTTCAGTGATGAATCTTCTTTGCTTCCAATTCTGATATTGTATAAAAAGTTTAACCTGACCATGGTTCAAATCCACCAGATGCTCCACTGGAGAAGGATGGGCAATCCCCTCCTGTGCCAGTCAGATCTGACTCAATGGTGCACAACAAGAATAAAAAAGTTTCACTTTACCTGGAAATAATGTTGGAAATTTAAATTAGAGAGCTGCTTTAGCCTTTCTCCATGATAGACCCTTGTTATTGTTGTTATGTGCTTTGAGTCATACTCAAGTTTACTAAGACTCAGTGACCTTGTGAACAACAGATCTTTATGTTGCCCTGTCCTGCACCATCCTTGCAATCTCTGTTATGCTAAAACCCCCAGTATGGATGATAATTTTGTTAGTTTCTGTTACAAACTGTAAAGGTAAGGCTCCTATTTTGACAAAACAAAGTCTGAGTCTAATTAAACTTTGTCTTTGCTTGTTCTTTTTGTTATTTGCTAATACATTAAAATTGAAGCTGATGAAAATCAAAACAAGTACATGAGACTTAAAATGAGACCATGAGTATATCCCACTTGATTCTAGAGATATCTGAAGAATAGAATGAGACAAGTTGTAGAATGACATAAAAATATCATACATGGTGAAAAGAAAGGGTCATTAAAAAAACAGAAGAAAAGACACTGAAATTTGCTCTAGAATGTAGAGAAGCTAAAGTGAAAGAAGGAAATGATGTAAAGAAAAATGAACAGAAGATAAAAACAACAAAATGTACAAAGTCCTGCAATTAAAAAAATAAAAAGGGAAGACATGCTAGGCATTTCTTAAATTGAAAGAACTTAAAAAAAAATTAAACCTCTTGTTATAATACAGAAAGGTTCTTTGGGCAAAATATTAAATGATTGAGTGAGCAGCAAATGAAGATGGTAGAAGTACACAACATCTCTGTGCCAAAAAGAATAAGACAGTGAACCACTTCAAAAAGTAGTGTTTAATCAAGGACTAGTGGTAATGGAGGAAGAAGTCCATGGTGCACTAAAGGTACTGGCAAAAAATAAACATCCAGGAATGCAAAGAAAACCAGTTGATAGTTTCAGCAAAAAGTGAAGCCCTGGAATTGCTCTCTTATCTATGCCAGGAAATTTGTAAGACCTGGAAAACCAAATGGAAGAAATATTTTGCTTGTATTTTATCTTTACTTATGGAAACTTTGACTATATAGAAGTTTAAAAGCTATGTGATTATATTTTAATTATAAAGGCTGGGTTTAGAAGGGGTCATGGTACTAGGGATATTACAGCTGATGGATCTTAGCTGAAAGCAGGGAATACCAGAAGAATGTCTATCTGTGTTTCATTGATTATGCAAAGGTGTTTGACTGTGGATCATAACAAACTGTGGCTGACTCTGAGAAGAATGGGAATCCCAGACACTTGATCATTGTAATGCAAAACCTATTCTTGGACCAAGAGGCAGTCTTCAGAACAGAGCAGGGAAACACTGCATGTTCAAAACTGGGAAAGGTGTACGCCAGGGATGTGTCCCATCTCCATGCCTTTTCAAAACTGTATGCAGAACAGATTATCTGAGAGGCTGGGCTCTATGAAGAGAAGTGTGGCATCAGAATTGGTGGAAGATCTATTAACAATCTGCATTATGCAGATGACTCAAGGCTGCTTGCTGAAGCTGAAGAGGACCTGAAATGCTTGCTGCAGAAGGTCAAGGACTGCAGACTTCAGTTTGGACTGAGGCTCAATGTCAAGAAGACAAAGATTCTCACCACTGGACCAATGGGCAGCATCAGGGTGGATGGTGAAGAGATTGAGATTATTAACAACTTTAGTCTACTTGGCTCCACGGTCGGTCAACAGTAGCCAGGAAATCAAAAAACGTATTGCAATGGGAAAGTCTGCTGTTAGGGACCTCTCCAGGGTACTGAAGAGCAGTGGTGTCACTCTGGAGACTAAAGTGCATCTGGTATAGGCTATGGTCTTTGCAATCACTTGTTATGCATCACAGAGGTGGACAATAACTAGGCAGGATAGAAGGAGAATTGATGCCTTTGAGCTGTGGTGCTGGAGAAGAGTATTGAATGTACCATGGACTGCCAAGAAAATAAACAGATTCATCCTGCTGAGGGTTAGACTAGGGTGCTCCTTGGAGGCAAGGATTCTGGGGCTTCATCTGACATACTTTGGACATGTTGTAAGGAGGGACAAGTCCTTGGAGAGGGACATCATGCTTGGGAGGGGTAGGGACAGCACAGGAGGGGAAGACCCTCTATGAGGTGGATTGATTCAGTGACTGGGCTAATCGGGATGGGTGTGTCAGAGGCAGTGTGATTGGCACAGGTTAGAGCAGGGTTTAGGGCTGTTGTACATAGGGTCGCTATGGGAAACAACTGGACGGCATATAGCAACAACAACAACATTATTATGTTAATTAGTAGCTCATCAACTAGTTACCAATATGCATTCTTGCTCTTCTGCATTTTTCCTCACAATTTACTATGCAAATCTAATAATTTCATTTCATATCCTTTTAAATTATTACCCTGTTCCTCTGTAATAAGGACCATTATTATTTGTACAACTTACTGAGCCCTTACTTAGTGTGACTTAATTTTACTCTACACATTCCTTAGCTCTTGGCTTTTCTAGCCATACTAGTTTTCTCTTCATCTTTGGTAAAGCTATCCTTCTTTCACTTTGTGAACCTATACTACGCCTATATGCTATTTCCTCTTCTCATTGTCCTCTCTCCTTGATACTTCTTTATGCTAGAAAAAATCTTACAAAGCCAGATGAAAGAAAAAGAAAATTTCATTTTGAAAATGAAATGTACACATTATTATGAAGTGCAATTACAAGTCTGTCCACTTGCTGTACAATGGAAACTCGTGGTTGCTGTGATGCTGAACACTGTGACACTAATGTGTCACATGCAATAATGGTCACTCATGGTGGACAGCGTTTGGTGGAGTTTCTCAATTAAAACAAGCTTGAAAGTAGGAGTGGCATCCACTTCTGAAATGGCTTGCCTCCAGAAACTCTATAAACATGGAGAAACAACCAATGTTATACAAGTGTTCAGGTCTTTTGTTAATAGGGTCACTATGAGTCGTCTACAACTCAGTGGCACTTAACAACAACAACATAGAGAAACCTCAGTTGGCCTAGTGGACAGAAAGTGATGCTACCCAGCCAAAGGTGGGTGACTTTAATCCGCAGCCCTCAGGCCTGTTTTTAATTGTTTTTGGTCAAACATTCTTCTCGGTCATATAGCTCTGGTGTATCCAATTGCTGTACAGAGGTAACTTGTGTTTGCAGTGAAGCTGAACACTGTGACACTGATGTGTCAAATGCGATAATGTTCAGCCATGGTAGACAGTGTTTGATGGAGCTCCCCAATTAAAGCAAGCTTGGAAGCAGGAGTGGCATCCACTTCCAAAATAGCTTGCCTTTGGAAACCCTGTGAACCTGGAGAGAGGATGAAAGTTATACAAATGTTCAGGTCTTTCGTTCATAGGGTCACCATGAATCGTCTTTGACTTGAAGGCACTTAACAATACAAACAACATAACAAGAACGGAGGCTTTAGAGTCATACAAACCAACTAAGTGTATCGTAATTATTGTAGAACCCAAACCAGTGTTGCTTAACATCTATGTTAATGATGGAGTATGTTGGTAAAATTTTGGATGTTAAATGAGAAAATAAATATAAAGTACCTAGCTTTCATTCAGTTGGCTGTGAGCTAATATTATTAGATGCCATCAAAACTACTTCAGCTCCTAGTGACCTTTTTGTATAACAGATCAAAACTTTGCCTAGTCCTGCACCATTCTTATCTTCAGTGAGCTCAAGTCCATTGTTGTGCTTATCTCATTAAGTCTTCCTCTCCTTCCCTGGCCCTTCCCTCCTTTCTGAGCATGGTCTCTCCTGATAATATGTCCAAGGTATGTGAGATGAAGTCACCATGTCCTTGCCTCCTAGGAACATCCTGACTGTACCTCTTCCAAGACAAATTTGTTTGTTCTTTTGGCAGTTCATTGTGTATTCACTACTTTTTGCCATCACCACAATTCAAAGATACTGATTTTCTTTTCTGTCTTCTTTATTCATTATCTAACTTTCTCAAGCATATGAAGCTATGAAAAATATCATGAACTGGGACAGGTGCACCTTGTTGTTATTTTATTGTTAGAGTCCATCAAGTCAAACACAGCTCATAGCGACCCTGTGAAAAACAGAACTGAACCCAAGCCTATCCTGTGCCATCCTCGCTATTTCTGACATGCCTAAGCCCACTTCAGATGCACCTTGGTCTCTTTAGCATCTCTACCTGACATGAGAAGTCATTTAAATACTCAAAATCTATTTCTTCAAGAGAAAATAAAAACCATCCTCCCTGTATCACACAATTTTCTTGTTCACAAAAGCTCTTGAACACTTTAAATTGGTGATCATGTCAATTAGGTGTATTAATTAAACTTGCATGGCTAGTGCAAAGACTATGCCTCTGGTAATTCAAATCCACTTGCAGCTGTAAGAGAAGAGTGGATAATCTCCTCCCAGACGCTTTATAGCCTCAGAAGCACTGTGGAAAGTCAGCTCTGAATTGATTCTGACTCAAGAGCAAGGAAGGTAAAAGAATAAAAATGACCTAGCTCACCTACTTCAGTATGACCTCATTCCTTGGTTCATCTTTGGAATATGGTAGATATACCTTGGACATAAAATGAGGGTGAAGTAGAATTTACCCACTGAGAGCAGTTATCTGTATAAAGTTCCTTAGGGTAAGTGCCTAATGAGTCCTCAAAATAAATTTTAATAGGAGCACAAGGAGATTCTTGTTGACTTGTATGGAAGGAGTAAAAATCAGAACAGACTAGGAGGTATAAATGAATGGTAGACATCAACATGGCCTGTTTTAGTGGCTTTTTGGTAGCTGGATTTGTTCTTTTTTTTAATTGTATATTTTAACTTATTCTTTCATTACTGTTATAGCAACCCAGTGAAAACAGCTGGTGTAGTTAAACCATACATATCTACCTTATAGTAACCCTTCTCGTATGTGCCGTGGAGTTGCCTACAACCCATCGCCACGTTAAGTACAACAGCTCTGAAGCCTGCCCTATCCTGAGCCAGTCCCACGGACTCCAACACACCTATGTACAATAAAAAACAAAACAAAACCAGAAACAGGAAGAGAAACTCCATGCCTGATCCTGTACAATGCTAACAGTCTCTACTGTGTTTAAGCCCATTGTTGCAGCCACTATAACCATCCATCTCATTGAGGGTCGTCTTTTTCGCTTACTCTGTACATAAGGATAGTGCGGGAAAAGGACAGTCAGAACCCAGAAATCCAATATCATCCTTTTATTTTGTCAAGGAGCCCTCGTAGGGCTGCAGGTAAGCACTTGACCATTTACAGTTGAAAAGCTAAGTGCTACCAGTCGCTTTGCAGCAGAAAGAACATTCTGTTTCCTTAAAGTGGCAGTTCTAATCTGTGCTAAGATTCACTATGAATTGGCACTGACTGGACAATAGTAGGTGGGGTTTTTTGGATAATGCTTTTTGAAACTTTCTTTAAATAATAACCCCATGATGTGATACTGTGTGTTGGAATTTTGCCTATATATGTATGCAGTACTGGTTCCTTTGCCACCTCTGCTATGTGTTTTCCCTGTGACTTGACTTAAGGGGTTTTTTTCCTGCCAACATTTTCACTTATTGACAGATTTATAATCTTATCTTTGGTTTTGAGTTGAGTGTTACAAGCTTCTTGAGCTACGTTTCCTTTTAGGATGTTAGTAATTTAATGAAGTTCCTTGTCAGTCAGCATTGATCCATATGATTTACTTCCTTTCACTGTAATCCTTAATAAATCAGTATATTCTTTTTCCTGCAGGTCTTCTGTGCTTCCTGCTGTAGCCTGAAATGTAAACTATTATACATGGATAGAAAAGAAGCTAGAGTGTGTGTAATCTGTCATTCAGTGTTAATGAATGGTAAGTATTAACACAGGTTGATTTCACAGTTATTAGGCAAATAAGAGAATTCCTTTGGGAAGACTACTTTTTTTTTTTACTTCTCTTCTTAAATAGCATGACTGTAACTGAAAATGTAAAGCAATGTTTTTTATACTTTAAAAATGCATTTTAGAATTTTTATGCCTACTTAAGTGAGTGAGTAGTAAATTTTAGTAAATCTTAGAAAGATAGAAGTTGTGCAAAACTGACACTATATGAATGGATGGATAGATTGAAGGGAAAGGGAGGGTACAGTGAGGTTTTGATAAGATATTGTTAATAATGACATTATATAAGTATAATTAATGTTATAAAAATATGTATGAGTGAATAAACTGATTGGAACACAAAAAAAATCCCTCTGATATTATATAGTTAATGTTGCTGACTACGAGGCTTGGAGTATAGAGAGATGTTTATAGACTATGTTGATACTAAAACTAGACGAAAGTATTCAAAGGGGAAACTGTCTTTCAAAGGAGCACATTAATAACTTAGAATACATTTTTAATTATATTTGTGTTGTTAAAAAGAAATATTTTAGTATTGAGAATCAAGTATAAAATGTAATTTTTCTATTGCCTCCTTAATGCCACTTCACTTTGTCGTAAAGATAATGATTTTGAATTTAGTTAGGCAGTAAAAGAATATGGATAGATAAATATAACTTTTCATCTTTTTGCTGGATGGAAATAAACAAAAAATTAGTATTCTTGAAAAAAGCTAAAATAAAACTGACCAGGCTATATAGTATTTCCTGTTTGGATGCATCTTTGTAGAGTTGTCAGAACTATTACTAACACCCATTGCCGCCGCTATCAACTGTACAGGAAGATGTAAAATGTTAAACTTTTGACACCACTGCAGCTTGTGTAAGGATAGCATGCCTCCTGGAGGCAGAAACTTACCTGCTCTGAGACCCCTCCTGCTCTGTCTGTCTGCATTGCTCATAGTAACGTTTTCCTGTTGCTGGCTTATTAACCTCTTGCATGTCAGTTTATCCAGTCTATTCTAATCTCCTATGATCCACTCAATTTCCTCCCATTTCTGAATTCATATATTTTTTTTATCTAGTATGAATCATTTTCTCTATTCTTAAAGGTCACTCTTTAGATGGTGGTTATTTCACTGGTTGCTTAATTGATGATTTTTATTCCACTGCTTTCATTTTTCTGAAACATACCCACAGAGAAGAGTTTGCTGCTTAATTAATTATTGTACTCGATACCTCTTTTATTTGATGAGGTCTTCCACCTTGATAGTTTTTAATTATTACTATTACTTGGCATAGCTAAAGGTGAAGGAAATAGCAGAGGATCCATATGGAATACTTTTTATTAAGTGAAGGAGACCCTTAACAGGGGATTCCCAAGGTAATCTACATTTTCTGGTTTTTCCAGCATCTTTCCTCTCGCATGGCTTAGTCAAGTCTTTTTCTAAATATTTAATTTTATGCTTTTCAGTGTTTCCTGTCCCTACTTCCCTTTCTTGTTTTCTCTTCCTACCCTCTCTTCCTGCCAGCGCTTTCTGAGGAGTATATCTTTTGTTACTAGTCTTGTCTTGCCGTTTAAATTTTATAAATATTCAGAATCTTATGGATCAATCTTTGATTTTAGATTCCATTTTTAAAAATATGCTCAGAAATCCCTGGTGTTTTCTGTTCCTGGACATGTGGTATTACCTGAACCTAGAAGTTAAAATTTGACAGCTTTCATTTCTATAAAACCTTTCATCTTACATACAAAACAGTAGTTTTTATATCAGTGTTTAGTTAGCAAAATTTTAGCGTGTATGCAGTCTACTGCATTTGTTATCATTCATATTGTTTGATCCCACATAAAAATAATGGCACATTTTCATGTTCAGATGGGTCCTGTGCTTTGGAGACACTCCAGAGATATGAAGTTGTTATTATTGCTGGATGTTTTTACATACACAGTGATGATTGCACAAAAAGAAAATTCACAAAACTCTTTACATATGGTCTCCTGATCTTGAGGCGTCAAGATTTTTCAGATGAAATTTTACCTGGAGAAGAGCTTAATATTTAGAAATTAAAAGCCATATGCTTTTATGCTATTTTAGCCCCTGATTCTTAATTTTACAGTAACTGTATAACAAAAAAGAAGTATTACCCCATTTATAAATCTTTAATAAGTTTGGTGTTGTTTTAATCCCTCTTAAAGAAGTATTATGGTCTCCATTCAAGAAGTTTGGAACCCAGTCACTAACCTCAGGCTAATTTATAGAGCTCTTTGGCCTAGTCCGTAGGGAACTGTGCTGCTTACCCAAAGGCGGCACCTCTCTGGCATGGAAGAGAGATGAGCACTCTCCTCCCATGCAGTTCATAGCCTCTGAAAATCCACTAGAGGGTTAGCTATGAGTCAGTTTCGACTTCATGGCAGTGAGTTTTTTTGAGTGAGTATCAGAAATATGATGTAATTCTTACTATTCCAGTCTAATAGTTTACTTAGCTAACTGGTCTCCTTTTAGGAATAAAATCACCTATCTCCTTAATACCTTCATTAGGTAGAAAAGAGATAAACTATATTTGAATGAAGAGGAGCTACATTATTTACCCAATATTGTGGAGGTCTTGATGTCCATATTTTATAATCCATTCACATTGATTGTGTCTGTATTTGCTTTAGCTCAAGCCTGGGAGAACATGATGAGTGCCTCAAGCCAGAGCCCTAACCCTAACAATCCTGCTGAATACTGTTCTACTATCCCTCCCTTGCAGCAAGCTCAGGCCTCAGGAGCTCTGAGCTCTCCACCTCCCACTGTGATGGTACCTGTGGGAGTTTTAAAGCACCCTGGAGCAGAAGGTAGGGGATCATGTGCTATTCTCTCTCTTTTTCCTCACCGAGTTCCTCTGAAATGGTGCTGATAGGATTTTACAGCACAAATCTTTAAAACACTACAGTTAAATCCCTTTGAGTGGTTATTAAAGTGGAAGAACAAGGTGAGAAATGTGTTGAGACTATTTCTGGGCAAGTAAAAAATACTGTTGCCTCATATTTTAAAGACACTTCTGAAAATATGCCATCCCCCCTCCAATTTAAAAATGGAGCAGTTAAATTGCTTACACTTGAATAAGGTAGAGAATCTGAAGTCAGCCTAAGAAATGTTAGCCTCATGCCTACCTTAAAATGTTCTTTGTGGGCATTTAGGAAGTATTAAAAATTAGTTCTTCATTCTGATCAGTCCATTCCAATAATAATTTTTAAATTATAAATGTTGCCATTTAATCTTTTCATTTTTAATCTATCCATATGCAAATATAAAGTTGTTTTGTTAGGCACATAGACTTTTATAAAAATCAAGACCTTTCATTCTGAAATTAGTCTGGTTTATTTTATCTTTATTGTGCTGATATGGTCTAATGGAAAGCACTTTGTGAGTGCAGGGGCTTATGGACAGAAAAAAATAGAAATTATGTATTTCCTTAAAATGATCTTATTAGGAAATTTCACTTGATAATAAAAATCAAATCTTCCTTCATTAATTTTATGGCTTGTCTTCTGTAATAATCCCTTCCCTGTCTATATAACTTTTCTCCCCTTTGGAAGATCAGACTTTATAGACATGATCATACTCATTTCCTTTTCCCCTTCTTTTCTTATCATTCCTGAGTCATCCCTTGTATTTTTTATAATCAGGTTTTCTTTCTTAAAAACCTTTATTCTCTTTACTTCATTTGTTTTCCCCTAGTCTTTCTTTGTTTCGGTTGTTTAAATTTGAATTGATTTCTAAAACTGGATTTAAAGGGATCATTTTTATTACTCAGTTTTCCAGCCTTTCCCCTGTCTTTTTATTAAAAATGCAAACAACTTTGCACTGCCTGATCAGTTTCTTTCTTCTTCAGTTATAGTGTAGCTGAAGGTCTGGTCAGTTTGCTTACAATTCTTACATATCTGTGCTAATTCTTCCTTTATTAACTAATAAGAATTCTTCAGCAATCTTCAGGGCATTTGCTGCCCTTTAAAATATCATATCACTTTTCTAGTTATTTGAATCCTGAGGAAACCTCTTACTTTTAGATATGGAGTTAATTACTAGCTAGCATGGTTTTTATTTTTGTTTTCCCTTCTATCAGTTTATTTGCTCAACATTTAAAAAAACTTAGTTTCTTTGCAGTGATGTGGAACTAAGTATGTGACATAGTTATTGGTGTATTTAAGAGCTCTTACTATTTTAAAGCAATGTATTATGAATCTTAGTTATAAATGATAGATCTCAAATATACTTAAATACATATTTTTATTAATTTATAACCACTTTTATACCCAATTATAGTTCTGATGTTTATGATTGTAAGATAGTAGTGTTTTCGTGGTACATCTGGATTTGGTGACCTTCTCTTCTTTGACTTTAAGAAAGCTTACCAATGTCACATTGATACCTGTTTTATTTTTCTGGCCCCTCAAGTGGCTCAGCCCAGAGAACAGAGGCGAGTTTGGTTTGCTGATGGGATCTTGCCTAATGGAGAAGTTGCTGATGCAGCCAAATTACCAATGAATGGAACTTCCTCTGCAGGAGCCTTAGCTGTGTCACATGACCCAGTCAAGACTGTAACAACTAATCCTTTACCAGCAGAGGTAAGAAAATGATTCCAGAATGAAGGGAGTATCTACCTTACTGGTATTTTGCTACCCCTGTCTTGCCTTATTCTAAATGACGTAGAACCCTATAGATGGGCAATAGTTTAGTACATCCAGATTTTCAATTGTAGCACTTATGTAGAACTGTTTACAAATATGCTCCAGTAATGTTGCAGTCTCATTTAGACACAACACATTCTTTGTATCTCTCAACTTCTTCCATTCTTTCTTCCTCAAATATAAAATAACCAAGGTCTCACAGCTATCCTGTCTCACATACCTTACTTACCTTGCCTTGTACTCTGGGAACGATTCTGTACTCTCTTGTTCCCCATTAAGAGTCTCAATTTCTTAGTTCTTAGTTTTCTTGTTACTTTGATGAACTAGTGAATAAGGAGTTGTGTTACCAACCCAAAGTCATGCAGTTCAAATCAACCAACTTTTTCACAAGGGAAAGATGGGTAATGTCTCATGCAATTTAAGACTCTGAAAGCCAACTGTAGGGTCAGCTCTGACTCAACAACACATAACAACAACAACTATAGTTTTCTTACTAAGTTCTTAAGAAAGATTTTGGCTTTCAGCTGGTACTTTGATTGTATTACTTACAATTTTTTTAAAGCCTTTTATGGAAGTACAACATAATTCACTAGTATTTGATATTTTTTAACAAAAGCTTGTTAAGTAAAATTAACTTTTAAAATAGATATATATTTTTGTAAGGGAACTCTGATGATGTGGTCTATAGCATGTTGTTCTTCTAACTAAAAGGTTTTGAGTCTCCTGCAGTTGGAATCCACTAGCAGCTCCAGAGGAGAAAGATGGGCAATCTCTTCCCATTAAGATGTGTAGTCTCAGAAACCCATTAGAAGGTCATTACTAGTTGGAATTGACTCAGTGACAGTACATCTGTATTTGTGTATATAGAGGCAATGCCTTGCCTTTCAGTTTCTTAGAAAAGGAAGAAGCGAGCGCTCTGGTGGCCTAGTGGGTAGGAGTATGCTGCCAACCCAAAGTCATGCAGTTCAAATCAACCAGCTTTCCCACAGGAGAAAGATGAGTAATGTCTCATGCAATTTAAGAAGCCACTGAAAACCCACTCTAGGGTCAGCTCTGACTCTACAGCACATAACAACAACAACAGTTTAAAAAAGTAAAGGAAGGAGCTAAGATTTTCCTCAGCTTTTACCTCTCCTTTCTCTGTAACCCACTTGTTTTTCCCTTATGTATAACAGCAGCTGTTCTTTTACTGTGTATTTGCAAGTTTTTCAGGAGACAGATTTTTAGGAAAGCTAGTCTCAAGTGAGATCCAGACTAGAATGGATCTTGGCCTTTATTAATACATTATTTTATACACTGATCCCTTAAACCTGAGAACATGGCTTTGAATCATGTTCTCTAGGTTCTATTATGGCCACTTTGAGTGTCACTGTAGGGAAGGTAGCTGAGGAATACTTCTGTTGTCTCTTTTCCTTCAGTCAAAACATCTTTACTTTTTCCCTAGAGGTTTCCAATTAAGATTTTAAACAGTGGTTCTAAAGCTTTAAAATAAGTTGAAAATAAATGATCTACTGGCCAAAAGACTTTATAATAACTAGTTCAGAATGTATACTTGTTTCTATAAGATGTTTTGGTCACACTTTTAGAAACTAATAGAAATTATTTCTCTTGGGGCCAAATTATCAGAAGGTGACAACTACTAACTACTTTTTTCTACTAGAGCAACTTAGATGCAAATTTTTTTTTCAAATATAAAGGTTTTTGAAAATTTTTTTATTATTAATTTCAATGAAAATTTAGAGACTTTGGATTTCCATTCATTCATTATTGCACTTTTCTCTCTGCCCACTCCTCCCCTGCCCCCAGTACACTCTTCTCTTTGAAAAGTAAAAGAAAAATTCTTTCATTGTTTTACAATCCCTCCCCCCAGGTCCACTCCACCATGCAGCCTTCGTTCTGGACTCCTATCATGACAAAAATACCTAATCATATATCCCTTTTAAATAGTTTCTACCTCATCTGTTTCAATGCAGTATACATTATTTGTCCCATCTTTTCTGTTTCCCCCTAACCCTGATGTCAGTCCTGTTTTACAGCAGTGACACCATGCAGTATTTGTCCTTTTGTGACTGAGATATTTTACACAGCATAGTGTCCTCCAGAGTCACCCATTTTGAATAATATTGCATGAGTTCCTTGTTTTTCAGTGCAGCATAGGATTCCATTGTGTGAATATACCACAGTTTCTCTATCCATTTGTTTGTTGATGGGCACTTAGGTTGTTTCCAACTCCTTGCTATTGTGAACAAAGCTGTGATAAAATGGGTGTGCATATATCTGCTTTGGTGGCAGTTATGGTCTCTTTGGGGTATATTCCCAGTAGTGGAATTTCTGAGTCAAATGATATCTCTATTTACAACTTTTTGAGAATGCACCATACCGCCTTCCACAGTGGTTGCACCATTTTACACTTCCAACACAGTGAATAAGGGTTCCAGTTTCTCCATAAGCTCACCAGCATTTGTTGCTTGCTGTGTCTGTTAAATTTTGCTATTCTTACTGGGGTAAGATGATATCTCATAGTCGTTTTGATTTTCCTCTCTCTTAGAGCTAGGGATTTTGAACATTTCATCATGTGCTTGTTGGCCATCTAAATATCTCCTTTGGTGAAGTGTCTGTTCGTATCCTGTGCCCATTTTTCTGTTGGATTATTTACTTTCATCTGTTGTGGTTTAGATGCAAAATTTAAAAATACATGCATAGAATCCTTTTATACAATGAGTACCTTTCTATTGATGCTTTCCCTTTAAATTTTTTAATTTAGAGGTCATTAATTAATAAGGTAATTAATTCTGGTTAAGTATGTATTTTAATAAAGGAACCCTGGTAGCTCAGTCATTAGCACTCAGCTTATTTCATGGGGGAAAAAAATGCAACAGTCTGCTTCTGTAGAGATCATAGCTCCAGACACCCTGTGTGTCAATCCTTGTGTATCCTATGGGTTCATGGTGAGTCAAAATTGGCTCAATGACAGTGAGTTGATTATGTAAATTTTAATAATCAGAGAAAGTTAGGATAAAATTTTTATTCCTGAAATTTTACTAGACTTATTTATTGGCTACTATTTGTTTCATGATTTTTTTTACCCACCAGAAATTTAGCTCCTTTAATTTTTGGCCACATAGAGTTTTTTCCCAATTCATTAACATACAGAAGTGAGGTTCCTCTTTGGTGAAGGAATAGAGAATATTTGGGGAAACTAGAGTGCTTCAATTTAGAAGAAAGATTTTATTGAACTTGTCTGTCTTCAAATATTTCTTTTTCAGTTTTTTCCATGATTATGGAAGGCAAGAGCCACAGACCTTATCCTTCTTTGTAACAATGCCATAATGGCTTCCTCAAGAACATTTATTCTTTTTTTTGTATTCATAGTATTTGGAAAAAATTCTGTGTCCACAAGAAAGATTTATAATGATACAATAAACATTCATATACTCTTTGCCTATATTAACCAATTTTGTCCTTTTGCCACATTTACTTTACTTGTCTATACATAGGTTCGTGTGTACACATGTTCATGTGTGCATGTACACAAATGCATGTTTTTGATGACCCATTTTAGAATCAGTTCCACATTGAGACCTAATACTTTACCATGTTTCTCCTAAGAACAATATTTCTCATGTAACCATACTCTTGCCACATGATAAAATTGAATGTTATACATTAGTGTTACCTAATGTATAGGCCATATTCTCTAATTGTTCCAATAAGGTTCTTTAATGCTGTAGTATATGCATATAACCAGGTAAAATTTTAAATTCATTTTAAAAATCATCATCTCTTTAAATATCACAGTTGCATTAGGTGTCAGTTTTCTTCGATCTAGACCAGTTTCCCTACATTATTTAAAATACAATAAAATAAAATAAAAATACAAAACCAAAATACTGTCACATTTTGAAGTATGTAGGCTGTATTTTATATAATGTTCCTCAGTCTGCATTTATCTGATTTTTTCCCCTTATGATTGTTTCAGAGTAAACATTTTGACAAGAAAATATTGAGTTGTGTACATGTCTTAGTGTATACCATCGAGAATCCGTTTGATAGATAGGATGATGTCGGTTGTTTCTTCTCTGCCAAGTGCAATTTTTTCCTTTGCAGTTAATTAAGTACTATAAGGAGTGACACTTGGTGACTGTGAGTATCCTCTTCCCCAGCAATCTTTCATACAGTGTTTTATTGTCCTTCAGTGGTTCTTGCCCAAATCAAATAGCTGTAAGTGGTTATACAATTATATTTCTTTTTATATCATTTTGTTTGTATGGTTTAATCATGTTAAAATATATATAATAGAAAGCTTGACATTATAATTCTTTTTGAGAGTGTGGTTCCATGGCCTTAATTACATTCACAGTGTTGTACAACCATCACCACTGTCTCTTTCCAAAATGTTTTATTATCTCAAACAAAAACTCTAAGCAAGAATTACTCTTTATTCCTTCTTCTTAGCATTCCCCCCACCCATTCTTTTGTTTTGCTCTATTTTGGCTTGGTTTTGTTTTTAACTCAAAGAACTCTACCAGGTATTTTCTAGTATTACCTTCATTTTACAGATAAGGAAACTGAAACCCAGAGGTGAAATAACAGCACTTCAAGTCATCAACAGAATCGGTCTGCCACCAGAGGCAGATGTCTGCAGTCTAGACTGTATGGGCACTTCTACTATGTTAAAGTCTTTCCTGTGTGTCAGCCTTGTTCTTCATACAGGCATGGAGGGTGCAAGAGACCCTGGTTTTAGAAAGAAAGCTCCAGTAACATCACAAAATTGGGAGCCTAGAAATGTTTTATGCTCCCCCTCCCCCCCACAGACCTTCTTTATCCCACCCATCAAACATTCCCAGAAAAAGGCATTGTTACTTGATATGGACAAAGGAAGTTTTCGCATTTATGCAAGGATTTTTGTGAATGAAGGATCTTTAGAAAACTTTACTTTGCTATTGATATATTATTGCAGTTACTAGAACAGGCAAACTTCTCTTGAAAAGTACCAGATATTATTTGACCATTTTGGATCATACATTCTCTGTCACAACTACTGAACTCTATCACTGTAATGTGAAAGAAGCCACAAGGAATGCTAAAATTTACAAAAACAAATGGTCACATTTTTGCCACCTCTTTGCCAATTTGGATACTTTTTCGAATAGAAGTGGTGATAATAAACATCTTGTCATGGTCCTTGTTCACAAGGGGAATATGCTTTTAATCTTTCTCTAATGAGAATGATCTTGGCTCTTAGTTTTGTATATATACTTTTTACCATGTTAAGGAAACTTCCCTCTATTCCTATTTTTGTTGAATGCGATTTTTAAACTCATTCACTGTTGCACATTTTCTTCCCTCCCCAGTCCTCCTCCAATCTACTTTGCAAGGTGCCTCTTTTTCCAGATTACTCTCATGCATACAATACTTAATCATATATTCCTTTCATACTATTCTTCCCCTCATCTGTTCCAATTCAGTTTTCATTATCTGTTCACTCTTCCTATTTTCTCCCCTCTCCTTGATGCCCCTCATGTCAGTCCTATTTTGTAAAACAGTGGTATTAAGCAGTATTTGTCATTTTGTAACTGAGATACTTCATTCAGCATAGTGTGCTCGAGGCTCCTTCATATTGTGTAATGTTTTACAAGTTCGTTGTTTTTCAGTGCCCAGTATTACTCCGTTGTGTGAATGTACCAGTTTTTCTATTCCTTTTTATTCTGTGACCCATACTGACCTTCCAGAAGGATATCAGAAGATGTAAATTGCAAAGAAGGAGGTTGCCCATCCTTCTCCCACAAAGCAGCTGGTGGATACTGGATTGCAGCACAGTTTATTGCAAATAGGCCACATAGGTGGGGAGGGGTTTGTTTGTTTTTATCATTGCAATTCTAGTAGATGTGGTTTCTCACAACTTTTATTTCCATCTATTTTATTATTTTAATGACGTAGAAAATTATTTCATATGCTTACTGGTAAAGTGAATATCATCTTTCCTGAAATGTGTTTTCAAATATTTGGTGCTGGTTTTGATTGAGTAATTTGTCTTTTTGTTGTTAAATTTTATAAGTTTTACCTTTATCAAACCATAAATGGTTTCCAAAAATTTCCTCTGTACAGAAGTACATCATTTTGATAAAGTTCATTTTATCTAGTTTTAATTTTTATATAATACAGTAACGATTCCTTGGTTAAATTTATTCCTAAGTATTTTATACTACTATAAGTAGAATTCCATTCTTAATTTTGTTTCAGCATTATTCATTACTAATTTATATAAGTAGAACTATTTTTTTAAGTAGAACTAATTTTTGTATATTAATTTCATATCCTGAAATTTTACAGAATTCATTTAATAGCAGTAGGGTTATTTGTAGATTCTTTGGAATTTTTTATATAGATGGTCATGTTGTTTGTTGTTGTTATGTGCCTTCGAGTCGCCTGCGACTCATAGCGACCCTATGTACAACAGCCCTAAACTCCGCTCTGTCCTGTGCCAATC
>NW_006399755.1:7711509-7713370 GCF_000299155.1 Elephantulus edwardii
ATGAAAATTGGCAAAAAAAAAAAAAAAATTGATTTTGACCCAAAGCTAATCTGGGGTTTCTGGGTCTATGAATCTTTATAAAAGGAAACTGTCCATCTTTGTCCTGTAGAGCAGCTTGTGGATTTGAACTGTAGGCTTTCCTGTTAGCAGCTCAACATTAAATGTGCTACACTACCATGGCTCACCTTAGAGGTTGTCCATTGTTTGGCTGAAAAGCTGTGTTGATAATCAAATGATGGCTGAGGGCCACCAATTTCTATCAGACCAATAAGCTTGACCATTTTTATTATTTTTAATATTGTTACACATTTCTGTCTCATTTCTTTTCAGGGTGATTGGCAGTGGTAGCCAGATACTACTAGTTCTTCTGATCTCTGGGTAGTAGAGGTTGAGGTTCTTGAGGTTATTAGTACTATAGACTAACTGGCTTTAAATGAAGAAGTTCTGAAGAATAGGTATACTTATAAGGAACAAGGTCCAACTTAATATGCAAGAAAAAGTATACTTTTGCATTCTTCATTCAAGTCTTCATTTGTAATCACCATTTTATTTTGACATATATCTGGTAAAATGAGAGTTAACTAATTCTTTACAGACTTTTATGTCATAGTAGACTATCTAGCACTTAATAGATGTGCAATTGACTTATTTTGTTAGAGAACCATTTAATGAATATTTATATATAAATGCTATGTTATTTATATGTTTATAATATTTTATATTTATATCTATATAAATATTATCTCATATATATATGTACACACAAACATACATGCACACACACCCTTGCAGCCACCACCCAACCTGACAATAAAGAACATTTACATTACTCTAGAAGGTTCCTTAATACATTTTTATCTAGAAAATACTTTCCCATACCTAAGTTGACCACTATTTGGTCTCGTCTCACCACAAATTAATTTTATCTAATCCTGAATTGTATGCAAATAGAAACATGGAGTATAAATATTTTATATTTCTCTTAAGATTATCATAATAATTGTGAGATTAATACATGCTTGCTGCAATCACCAAAACCTATTTTTTATTACTGTGTAGTATTGCATTTTATAGGATTGTGCATATGACACTATGAGTCACAGCCAACTCAGTGGCACAAAGCAAGAAGTTTTGCTTTTTATGTATACTCCATAATTCTTTATTTTCATCTTACTGGACAGAGAAAAAAAATTCTTTTTTAACTGCAAAAGAAGCGTGGATAAAGTAAGAGCTAACCTAGTTTAAGATTACCATGATTTGATGACATCAGATGGAGAAACTATACATTTGAAAATATTCTTTATAGTGCAAACTTAGATCTTTCAGAAATGACCAATTCTTTTAAAACGTGTGACTTTAAAAATTTTCACTTAAATTCCTATTTAATATTTTTAACTATAGTCTGCCAAAATCTTGAACTCTTTGTAATGCTCAGTTTGCTCATATTCTTTTCCAAGACGGATATTTCTCTATTCTCGGGGAGTATAACTCAGGTTGGAAGTCCTGTTGGAAGTGCAATGAACCTTATTCCTGAAGATGGCCTTCCTCCCATTCTCATCTCTACTGGTGTAAAAGGAGGTATGTGGATTTACAAAATGAAATAAGGTTAGTTTTATATGCTACTGTTGCATTCTTAATTAAAGTCTAAAGACAAAATTTAAGTGATAACCATTCTTCTATCCAGCAACAACAACCAAAAAAATCCAACTACCCCAATCACCATAAGAACAGTTGTTCTGTTACTGATTGTTTTAGAATAGGTGTTATGTTTCTGTAGTGTGAAGAGATGATTATTGTTCTAGCATAGATTCACCCTGATAAAGTCAATACTTTAACTTTTTTAAAATTTTTTTAATTTATT
>NW_006399755.1:7713470-7717014 GCF_000299155.1 Elephantulus edwardii
AAAAAAAGGGTAGATTTAGAAAGAGTAAGTGGAGAGCTCTGAACTTAAGTAGCAGTTTAACAGTTGTGAATATTTTTAGGGAGACCTGGTAAGAAGTAGTAAAAACAATATTCAGTTTTAAAAAACTTTAATTTTATATGAAAGTTTATATTGTATATATCTGGGTCAGCATCCACTGTAGTGTATTTTTTGGGTTTATTTTTTGGTTTATTAATTTCTCTTCATTTTTGTACTATTTTTTTAAGCCTCCTTGAAATCAGTCTGTCTGTATTTTATCCTTTACATTTCAAGTTATCTTTTAAAACATAGACTTTTTAAACATACTTTGTCATAAATTATTGTTCTTAGAAATGTTAAATGGATTCCCAATACTTTTCAGTATAAACTGCTTGCATTGGCATGTATGGATCTTTATAACCTAGCTGTGCTTCACTTGCAAAAAGAGTGACCTTTCTTTTGTTTTCAGCCAGTTCTCAAATAACTTAGAAACATACCGGAGATTATTTGTCCTTTTCTGACTATTCCTATTTTATACTTAAAAAGGTTTTGTTTGTTTTTTTTTCCTTTGGGGTAGTTGGAAAAGAGTGGACTTTAAAGTTGGACACACATGAACTTTAATCTCAGTACCAATCTATTTTATCTGTGATCCAGTGGGGAAATAATTTATCCTTTCTGAATTGATTTTCTTGTCTACAAAAGGAAAAGGAAAAATAGCTGCACTATCATAGATTGAATTACACTTTCCCAAAATATCATGATGTAAAGATCCCTATAATCTAATAAACCAAACAGTTGTTAGATTAAGGGTGTGGGATATTACACCCTTAAGATGGCCTACTCGTAAGAAGCTGCACTGCAATCCCGAAAGTATGCGGTTCGAATCCACTAGTTGCTCCATGGGAGAAAGATCGTACTGTTAAAACTGCCTCTGAGGGTCTCATAAAGGGTCAGCTGTGGGCCAGTTGGAATGCGACAGTACACAAAAACAACAACCCCATAACAGCCCTCTTTAATATACAAAGATTGTCCCTGCACTGTGACGTGTAACAGCTTTTATTTTACAAGAGAGAAAAGGCAAGAAAAGCAAGAAGAAAAGTAGACCTCAGTAACACAAAGAAAGCATTACTAGGGATGCAGTACATCCTTGAGACCCACAGGTCTATTGTGGGAAGCTCCACAAAACAGAAGAAAATTAAAAAGACATTCATATAGTCAAAAAACACATGAAGACATGCTTAAGATCTCTTACTATTGTTGTTATGTGCTGTTTAGTTGCCAGTGACTCATAGTAACCCTCTGTACAACAGGTCTGAAGCCTGTCCTGTCCTGAGCAACTCTCACTGACTGACACACCTATCCCCATTCCCCCAATTACTATATCAGTCCATCTCATCCAAGGTCTTCCTCTCCTGTGCCACCCCTCCACCATTCCAAGCATGCTATCCTTCTCCAGAGACCAATCCCCTCTGGCCATGTTCCCAAAGTAGGTGAGATGGAGCTTCAGAATCCTGGCTTCCATGGAGAAACTTGGCTTCACTCTCTCTAAGGCAGATCTCTTTGTTTTCTTGGCTGTCCATCGTATGTTCAAAACTTCTCCAGCACCACAAATCAAAGGCATCAATTCTTCTGTAATCTTTAGTCATTTAGAGAGCTACAAATCAAAACAACAGTGAAATGTCTTCATCGGTGAAATGTTTCACCCTAGCAACAATAGCAGAGTTCAACAGAAGAGCAAACAACAAATGTTGGCAAGAATCCGGAGGGATTAGCACTGTTGTACACTGCAATGAGACTATAAAAATGGTACAACCACTATGAAAGGCAATTTGATGTTTACTCAGAAAGTTGAAAGTAGAAATACTATTTGATCCAGCTATTCTGCTACTGGACTATATCCTAAAACAGAGCTGAGACACAAACAAATGTATATTATTCACAATAGCAAAGAGCAAAAAGATGGAAGCAGTCCAAGTGTCTTAACAAATTAATGACTATAGAGACGCATATAGTCACACAATGGAGTATTATGCAACATTGAAAAACAATGAAGAACTTGTGAAACAATACACAACATTAATAAATCCAGTGGACATTATGCGAAGTGGAATAACTCGGTCATAAAAAGGACAAATGCTTTGTATTTGTTTATGTTGTTTTTGTGTACTGTCGAGTTGGAGCTAAGCTGGCAGATTTGAACCATAGGCCTTTGGGATTACAGTGCAGTTTCTTTCCATTAGGTCAACAGCTCCCTGGTATATTTATTTATTTATACACACACACACACACACACACACAGATGTTTATGTGTATATATGTATGTAGATGGTTATGTATATATATATAAATAAATATGTAGATGTTTATTTATATATAGTATGTATAGGGAACTCTAGTGGCTTAGTGGCAAGAAGCTGTGTTGTAATCCTGAAGACACAGTATGGGCAGTCTCCTCCCATACAATTAACTACCTCTGAAAACCTCCTGAAGAGACAGCTATGGCTTGGTTCCAACTCAGCAGTACACAACATGAACATAGTATAGGACATGTAGGAGCTCTGGTAGCCCAGTGGTAAGGAGTTACCTTGCCAACTTAGAAGCACATGGTTCAAATCCACCAGCTGCTCCATGGGAGAAAGATATACTATCTCCTCCTGTGCAGTTTATAGATCAGCTATGACTTGATTCTAACTCAACAGCACACAGCAACAACAACATAAATCTAATATAATTACACATATAAACATATATGTATGTTTTTGTTGTTATTATGTGTAGTCAAATCACTTGTGACTCATAGTGACCCTGTGTACAGTATCTCTGAACCCTGTCTTATCTTGAGCCAATATTACTGTCTCTGACACACCTACATGCTTTAACACAGTCACTGTGTCAATCCAGGTCATCTAGGATTTTTTCCTCTCTTCTGCATTCCCTCCACCCTTCCAAGCATGATATCCTTCTCCAGGAACAAGCCCCTCCTGGCATTATGTCCAAAGTCTGTCTGATGGAGTGTAAGAATTCTTGCCTTCAAGAAGCAGCTTGGTTTCACCTTCTCCAGGACAAATGTGTTTTTTCTTTTTTGTGTTGCATGGTATGTTCAGTACTATTCTCCAGTACCACAATTTAAAGGCATTGATTAAAAAAAAAAAATTATAAATTTCAATGAAAATTTTCCGAAACTTTGGATTTCCATTCATTCATTGTTACACTTTTCTCCCTCCCAACCCTCCCCCCACTACACTGTTGTTGTTGTTGTTGTTATGTGCCATCGAGTTGCTTGCGACTCATAGCGACCCTATGTACAGCAGCCCTAAACTTCGTTCTGTCCTGTGCCAATCGCACTGTCTCTGACACTCCCATCCCAATTATCCCACTCACTGAATCAATCCACCTCATAGAGAGCCTTCCTCTCCTGCGCTGTCCCTCCACCCTCTGAAGCATGATCTCCCTCTCCAGGGACCGGTCCCTCCTCACAACATGTCCAAAGTATGTTAGACGGAGCCTCAGAATCTTTGCCTCCAAGGATCCACCCGGTTTAACCCTT
>NW_006399755.1:7718557-7719093 GCF_000299155.1 Elephantulus edwardii
GATGGGACCACGAGAGCGTTTGTAAATATTACCTTTGTGGTTTTTGTCCTGCGGAGTTGTTCACAAATACTTGTTCTGATCTTGGTCCATGTGAAAAAATTCATGATGAAAATTTACGAAAACAGTATGAGAAGAGCTCTCGTTTTATGAAAGTTGGCTATGAGAGAGATTTTCTGTGGTACTTACAGAGCTTACTTGCAGAAGTAGGATGGAGAATTAGATGAGGCTATGCTCGTTTGGCATTGTCTCAAAACCAACAGTCTTCTGGGGCAGCTGTCCCCACAGGCAAAAGTGAAGAAAAAGTTCAGGTTCTAACAGACAAAATTGATGTACTCCTGCAACCGATTGAAGAATTAGGATCTGAGGGAAAGGTAGAAGAAGCCCAAGGAATGATGAAATTAGTCGAACAGTTAAAAGAAGAAAGAGAATTACTTAGATCCACAACCTTGACAATTGAAAGTTTTGCTGTCCAAGAAAAACAAATGGAAGTTTGTGAAGTGTGTGGAGCCTTTTTGATAGTCGGAGATGCACAGTCC
>NW_006399755.1:7726028-7736539 GCF_000299155.1 Elephantulus edwardii
GAAATATTACCCAAACATGTGGCTTGCTCAGTGTTTAATTGAAAGTTTTCATTCTTGGACTTTGAAAACAGGATTAAACGTTAATATTTGTGTGAATCAAACTAAGCGGAATTCCATTTTACAACTCTGCTATACCTGTCATTGAAAGATTTAGTATTAATCTTTTTCTAATAAAGTTATTAACCCGGAAAAAAAAAAAGAAACTCTTATCTGACATACTTTGGGCATGTTACCAAGAAGGACCAGTCTTTGGAGAGGGACACCATACTTGGAAGGGTGGAGGGGACAGTGCAAGAAATAAGTACCCTAGATGAGATGAATTGACTCAGGGACTGGGGTAATGGGGGTGTGTCACAGGCAATGAAGTTGTCTCAAGATAGAGAAGGGTTAGAAAAGAAGGAACTTAAGGAATTTGTGAAAACAAGACCAAAACTGCAAGATATTTTAAGTGAAGTCCTTCACATGGAGATGCCAAAAAAGTGCATGGACCATAGTAACCATAAGCAACAGAAAAATGAACATGGCAAAATAAAAAATGGCCTGACAATAATCACACTTTATGTGAATGGACTAAATGCACCCATTAAGAAAAATAGAGTAGCAGAATGAATGAAAAACCAAAACCCATTAATATGTTGCCTCCAAGAGACACATGTAAAAAAAGAAGAGACAGACAGACTCAAAATCAAAGGCTGGAAAAAAATATTCCAAGCAAATGGCAATCTCAGAAAAGCAAGAGTGGCGATACTAATCTCTGATAAAATAGATTTCAGAATAAAAACCACCAGCAGAGATAAGGAAGGGCATTATGTACTGATTAAAGGCACAGTAGATTAAGAAGACATAACCTTGGTCAAAATTTATGCACCAAATGATAGAGCTGCAAATATATAAAACAATGGTTAACAGAATTGAAGAAAGAAATAGGCCACCAAAATAGTGGTACAAGATTTCACACACCACTCTGACCAAAGGCTAGGTCAACTCAAAAGAAACTCAACAAAGATACAGAAGATCCAAACTGTACAATCAGCCAGCTTGACTTGAATATATTCAAGGTACTGCACCCAACTGAAACTCAATTCACTTTCTTCTCAAGCACACATGGTACATTCTCCAGAATAGATCATATATTAGGGCACAAAGCAAGCCTCAACAAATGAAAAAACATTCAAATAATGCAAAGTATCTTCTTTGACCACAATGCCATAAAACTAGAAATTAACCATAGGAGAGTAAAGCTTACAAAACCACCCATGTGGAAACTAAATAACACTCTGCTAGACCATGATTGTGTTATAAAAGAAATAAAGGTTGAAATAAAAAAGTTCCTTGAAACAAATGATAATGAAAATACTACTTACCAGAACCTCTGGGACAAATCTAAGGTAGCACTCAGGGAGTAGTTCATAGCAATTGGCACACATAAGAAAGGAAGAAAGAAGAATCAATAATCTAACTCAACACTTTCAGCAAATAGAAAAAGAACAACAATCTAATCCTACAGCCTCTAGAAGAAAAGTAATTATAAGGACAAGAGCTGAAATCAATGCGATAAAAAACAGGAAAACAATTAAAATCATCAATAAGACTAGGAGCTGGTTCTTCGAAAGTGTCAATAAAATTGACAAACCACTGGCAAACTTAACCAAAAAAAAAAGAGAAGACATAGATACTCAATTAAGAAATTATAGAGGTGACATCACAAGAGAACCAGAAGAAATTAAATCAATAATGTCAGAATAGTATGAAAAGCTATACTCTGATACATTAAAAAACCTAGAGGAAATTGACAAATGCCTTGAAACATATCCCCTACCCAGATTGACAAGGACAGATACAGAACACTTGAACAGACCCATCACAAGAGAAGAAATTGAAAAGGTCATAAAAAAAATTTCCCCATAAGAAAAGTCCTGGACCACATGGCTTCACAGCTGAATTCTAGAAAATATTCAGAAAGGATCTAGAACCAATTCTACTTAAAGTGTTACAGAGAATTGAAAAAGAAGGTATACTTTCAGAGTCATTCTATAAAGCAAGCATAACCCTAATATCGAACCCAGGCAAAGATTTTACCATAAAAGAAATCTATAGATCAGTATCTCTCATGAATATAGATACAAAACTCCTTAACAAAATCCTACCCAATATAATGCCTTTGAGCTGTGGTGCTGGAGAAGAGTATTGAATGTACCATGTACTGCCAAGAAAACAACAGATTCATCCTGGAGAGGGTTAAACCAGGCTACTCCTTGGAGATGAGGATTCTGGGGCTTCGTCTGACATACTTTGGACATGTTGTAAGGAGACAGGTCCTTGGAGAGGGACATCTTGCTTGGTAGGGTAGAGGGACAGCGCAGGCGGGGAAGACCCTCTATGAGGTGGATTGATTCAGTGACTGGCGTAATCGGGATGGGTGTGTCAGAGGCAATGCGATTGGCATAGGATAGAGCAGGGTTTAGGGCTGTTGTACATAGGGTCGCTATGAGTCGCAAACGACACGACAGCAGCTAACAACAACAACCCAATATGATCCAAAAGCACACACCAAAAAATTCACCATAACCAAGTGGCATTCATAACAAGTATGCAATGATGGTTCAACATAAGAAAAACAATCAACATAATTCACTATAATAACACAAATAACAAGAACCATATGACAGGCGAGCTCTGGTGGCATAGTGGCAAGAAACTGCACTGCAGTCCCAGTATTAGCAGTTCAAATCCACCATATGCTCTGCTGGAGAAGGAGGGACAGTCTCCTCCTGTACCAGTCAGATCTAATTTGATGATTCACACAAAAAGTCATAATAAAAAAGAACCACATGATCTTAACAATTGATGCAGAAAAAGCATTTGACAAAATACAACACCCCTTATAAAGACAGCCAACAAAATTGGAATAGAAAGTAATTTTCTAAACATAGTCAAAAGTATTTATGCAAAACGAAGAGCCAACTTCATTTTCAATGGAGAAAGACGAAAAGAATTTTCCTTGCTAACAAGGACCAGACAAGGATGCCCTCTGTCACCACTTCTATTCCATATTGTGTTGGAAGTGCTTGCTAGGGCAATACAACAAGAGAAGAAAATAAAAGTCATCCTGATTGGCAAAGAGTTGGTTAAATTGTCACTGTATGCAGTTGATAGGATAGTATACACAGAAAACTCCAAAGACTCAACAAAAAAAACCTGTTAGAGTTAGTAAGCCAGTTTAGTAGAGTGGCAGGATATAAGATCCAAGATCCAAAAATCGAAGGGATTCCTCTGTAGTAACAAAGAGAGCTCAGAGAAGGAAGTCAAGAAAGCAATACCATTTACAATAGCCAACCACAAATTGAGATACTTGAGAGTGACCCTAACTAGAGATAGAGAAGCCCTATACAAAGAAAACTACAGAGCATTTCTACAAGACACAATAAAAGACCTAAAGAAATGGGAAAATGTACCCTCTTCATGGATAGGAGGACTCAAAATCATGACAATCACAATCCTCCCAAAAGCAATCTACATGTTCAGCACAATCCCAATCCAGATACCAAATTCATTTTTCAAGGAGATCAAAAGGGAAACTGTAAAATTTATTTGAAGAGGCAAGAGACCCCGAATATGCAAAACTCTTCTGAGAAACAAAAATGAGGTGAAAGGAATAGCACTCCCTGACCTCAAAACCTTCTACACAGCAGGAGCAACCAAAACAGCATGGTACTGGTACAGTGTCAGGCCCATAGACCAATGGAACAGAATTGTGAACCCAGAAATAGACCCAGCTTTCTATGGTCCACTGATATTCGACAAGGAAATAAAACCTATCAAATTGGGAAATGACAACCTCTTCAACAAATGGTGCTGACAAAACTGGACTTCTACATGCATATAGTGAAACAAGATCCACATCTTACCCCATACACAGAAATCAACTCAAGATGGATCAAAGACCTGGAAGTAAAGCCCCAAAACAAAGTCCATAAGAGACTAACTGGGATCAAGCTTACAAGCCCTAATCTATGGCAAAAAGAGACTGCCAAATACAGCCAGAAATGCACAATCTGAAGAGGATAAAATTGATGAATGGGACCTTCCAACGATTAAATCCCTGTGTACATCACAAACTTTTTTCAACAGCATGAAAAGAAAACCTACCGACTGGGAACACAGTCTCAAGTCTCATAACGAAAGTTTACAGAATACTCCTGGGCCTCCACAAGAAAAAGACTGGTAACTCAATAATAAAATCAGCAAAAGACATAAAGAGAATTTTCACAGAGGAAGATATCCAAATGGCCAGCCAACATATGAAGAAATGCTCCAGATCAAGAGCATAAGAGAAATGCAAATCAAAACCCCAACTAGATATAATCTTACTCCAATAGCAGTGGTAAAGTTTAACAGGGCAGCAAGTAATAAATGTTGGAGAGGATGTGATGAGATAGGAACTCATACATTTTTTTTTAATTGTAAAATGGTATAACCATTCTGGAAGGCGATTTGGCACTTCCTCAAAAAACTGAACATAGGAATTCCATATGACCCAGCTATTCCACTGCTTGGAATATACCCTGAGGAAATGAGAACTGAGGCACAAGCAGAGATTTGTACACCAGTGTTCAAAGCAGCATTATTCACCATTGCATGAACATGGAAACAGCCCAGATGTCCAACCACAAATTAATAGATTGAGAAGTTGTGGTACATTCACACAGTGGAATACTATGCAGCATGTAGGATCAATGATTTTGTAAATTATTACCTAACTTGGGAGGGACTGGAGAGTATTATGCTGAGTGAACTCATTCCTACAGGGACAAATATTGTATAAAATCATTATTGTAGAATGAATGTGAAGATGGGGGGGCGGTTGGAAGCAGAAGGATGAAGATGTGCAGGGTTGGATTAATCATGGGGTTGTACAATTTAATGGGTGGAGGGGTGAGGGAAATTTTAAGAATCTGGTCTGAAAAACAGTAGATTAGAATTTTGTAAATAAACTAGTATAAATTTTTAAAAAAATAGCAGAGTTCAAGGCTGTTGTACATAGGGTTTCTGTGAGTCACAAGCGACTTGACCACACATTAAGAACAACACACACACACACCCCCACACACACACACATTATGAATGATCATTGTTGTATACCATTGAACACAAAAACAACAGCAAAACTTAACTGACCCTTGATTGGTTTTTCAGAGGCAGTAAATCACATAGGAGGAGACTGCCCATCTTTTTTCTACGAAGCACCTGTGGATTCTATTTTAGAAAAAATATGATATACTGTATTTTTTTTTAATAGAAATATATGAGACAGTGCGATTGGCACAGGACAGAGCGGAGTTTAGGGCTGTTGTACATAGGGTCGCTATGAGTCGCAAGCGACTCGACGACACATAACAACAACAACATATAAATATATATGCAAATATATATTTCTATTTCTTGGATATCTCCAAGGAATGCCAGACTCCAGAACTGACAGAAAGGAAAAGACTCAACCTAGAGCCAAGACCCTGGTATTAGACTTTTGGCCTATTAACGTGTAAGAGAATAAATTTATTTTTGTTACATCCATCCATTTAGGATATCTGTTATAACAGCACTAGATAACTAAGACATAGGTGAACTTAAGTGTGATTGTGAGTATCAAATAAAATTAATACCTGAAATTACAAGCAAGAGCATCTCTTTTCCATGTTGTTCGGTGTCATAGAATAGATTCTGATTCACAGCAACAATATGTTCAACAGAACAAAACATTGCATGATCCTGCACCATCATCAGTCATTGCCGTTGTTACAGCCACTGTGTCAATCCATCTTTGTGAGGTTCATCTTTGTTTATTTGTTGTTTGTCTGACCCTCTACCAACCAAGATGACCTTTCATTCTGGTGCATAGTATTTAATATTTACCTTGTCTTCCTTTCCTTTGCATAAAATACCCTTCTGTACTCTTCTGGCTTTAGGAATGGTTCATCCTTTCAGAATAAAGCCTAATAAATAACTCTTCCCTGAATAGTTACGTGGGCTTTCTACATCATATTTTACTTCCTCATCTCTGTTTTTATAGCAAATTTTATTAACTGTTACTAAGTTAGCACTTGATTTTAGGTTAGGCATTTTATAAGGGTGATTCACCTTAAATTTAGGCTGTGAGTTCCTGCAGTCTTTATTGATCTGTATTCTGTTTCTTCTTACATTATGTTTTAGTTATCTAGTGCTACTGTAGCAAAAACATCAGAAATAGGTATCTTTAAGAGAAATTTATTCTGTTACAGTTGAGGAGGCTAGAAGTTTCAATTCATTGGCCAGCTCTAGGGGAAGGCTTTCTCTGTATTTTCTGGCTTTAGGAGGTTCCCAGCACAGGTACCCTGGATCCAAAGGATATACTCTACTCCTGGCTCTCTTTCCTGGAGACAGTAGGTCCACACGCCCCAGGGAAATTGCCCTTACATAAGATAAGGGCTCTCACCTGACTAGGGGTATTGCCAGCCCATGCTGTCCCCTTAGATTTAGTCTGGTCAAATAAGATCATATCATGGGGCATGAATACATTATTATATAACTGCCAAACTATTGAGAATCATGGCCCAGCTAAGCTAACATATAGTTTGGAGGAAACAATTCAATCCATGATTCATTGTGCTCTTTTTAGCAAATGTTGGCTAAATACTTTGAACTGTCAAATGCAGCTGTGTCCCAGATAGTTCAACAATGAATAGGCATAAGGTTAGTGTTCTTTGAGTAATACATTTTGTTCCTTTTACAGAATCCCTAAAAATACCCATTAGTAAAATTGCTTAGATTGCAATTTTTAGTTATTTTGATAAATCTTAAACTAATAGGGTGTTAAGTTGGCATACTCAATCCTTAAAAAGAAGTCAATTTACACAGTCATATCCATTAAATTCAAACCCCTCTCACTAAGAAAGAAAAACTAGTTATTAGTATATACTTAATTATTCCCTAAATTTTTAAATTATTTCCTGCCAAAAGAAAGACAGCCAAACTACCCAGTGGAGAACAACCTGGCAATCTGCTCTTGGAAAAAATTACAACCCAGAAAAGTCCTGTGAGGCAGCTCTGCTCTGTCACATAGGATAGCTGTGAATTGGAATCTACTGAACACCTAGCAATAGCACCCTCTCTTCAGAAAAAGGTTGCGAAGTTGTGTTTCACTTGGATGATTTCATAAAAAGTTGTTCATTTGATACTTTCTTTCCGATAAAACATGTCTTTGATAATTGGTTGGACATTTTCTATTTCATCTAAAAATATATAGAATTTTTTTTTTTGCTTGCTTGTTTTTCTTGATCAGTGGGACATGATGTTTGTACTAAGCTGCTCCTTAATGCTACTTGAATCAAACCAAAAAACATATTACTTTTGGTTGTCAGTTTCTTCCCCATACCTTTATATTGTTGTTGTTAGGTTCTGTCAGGTTGAGTATAACTCATAGCTACCCTATAAACAGCAGACTTGAATCCTGTCCTATCCTGTACATCCTCCTCCTCTCTGACACTCTTGAGCCCATTGCTGCAGTCACTGTGTCAGTCCATCTCGTTGGAGGTCTTCCTCTCTTTCTCTGACCCTCCTTTCTTCCAAGTCTGATGTCCCTTTCCAAGGAATAGACTCATGTATCTACATGTCCAGAGATGAAGCCTCATCATCTTTAGATTACACACGATTATTTCACGTGATTGTAGCTTCATGTGAGATAACCACTATCATTTAATATGAAGTGGCTGACTAAACAGAAGATAGTCTTCAAGTATTGTCCATATTCATAATCTGAAGCATGATATACTAGTGAGTTGGTGATAAATCACTGGTTAAAGAATAACAGAACTACCCAAATGAAACTATGGAGTGAAATGAAAACAGTAGGCTCTTCCCTTGACCCATTTTTTTATTACTATGGATTATTTTAAGTATTGATTTTAGTACCTAAAATATGTAAAATGCTTGTTATGACAGAAAATTGGAGAATTTTTGTTAAATAATAGAGGTATGGTAGATGATATAAAATACCATTTTGGCAAGTGGGAGCAATCTATAAATAGTCTACGCATATTATCACTCAATTTGTATAATTTTAGAGAGTGAAAAGGGTACTATTACCATGAGTCTGGATCATAGGCTCAAAGCAGGACCAGTTAGTTGCTGTCAGTCTCTTGTGACTAATCAGTATATCCCTTCATTAAATTTCTCTCTTGATTTCACCTTTTTACCAATCTGTATATTGTTTTCTCCCCTTGCAGATTACGCTGTGGAAGAGAGACCATCACAGATTTCAGTAATGCAGCAGCTGGAGGATGGTGGCCCTGACCCACTTGTGTTTGTTTTAAATGCAAATTTATTGTCTATGGTTAAAATTGTAAATTGTAAGTTGATACTTTATTTTTTAAATTAAAATGAGATGGCTTTCTCTGGTGATCTAAATCCACCAGCAGCTTTATGGAGAAAGAAGAGCAGTCTTTTCCTGAGTGATTACAACCTTGGAAACCTGCTGAAGGATGTAGTGACAGCAATGAGTTGAGATGATTCTTCCTTGACTTTGAACTTGTATCTCAATCCTTAGTTCTTTGTTGTTGTGCGTTCTTTCTTACAAGTATATCCAGATCTATTGCTCTGTGTATTTGCTTTTTTACCAGCTCTATTTCAGACTACAACAGAGTAATAAAACATAAATTTTTAGTAAAAAAAAAAATTTTTTTAAATGAGATGGTTTCTTGACATAAAGATAGTAAATAAAGTTTTCTATTAATTGCACACAAGTCTTTTTGTGCAGATTCTTATTGAAAACTGAGACACTAAATACTGAAGAAGCAGATTAACTGAGATTAAATGGAATTATTAATTCTTTTTTTTAAAATTATTCTTTAGTCAGTGAGGTATGTGAATACTCCAGAGAAGAAAGCCAAACAAAATTTGAGCTAATTTAATTTAGGTCCTTCCTAAAATGGTTATGGAAATCACAACTCACTGCCTGAATAACTGGTGGTTCCACATGTAAGTCAAGAATATCTAACAAATTATAGGCTACTTAATTACCTAACCTATAATAAAACTTCAATATATGATAAATTAAGATTCAGAAGAAACTTCTCAATTCTTAATGCTGGTAGTTTCTTGGGCATCAGGACCTATAGGATTGTACTTTTCTATATAGTATTAGAAAATAGAGAATGTACTTATCCTGAATGAATATAAAGAGGTGGTATTTTGGGAGGAAAGAAGGAAGCTCTGAGAAACAATCCTCCAATTTCCACCATATTCTTGTTTTAAATTTACTTTGAAAACCAGAAATATCTATATACCACTTGGTTATATGCTCCAGAAGAATCCCTGGTGGTCTAGTGTGTAACAGCATGTCAGGCTGTTAACTGAAAGCTCAGCGGTATGAATCCATCCTTGAGAGAAAGATGGACATTACTTATTGTCGTGTTGTTATTAGGTGATCAATTAAATCCTTATTAATTTGGCCAGTTATTAATGCTTGCTATCTCTCCTTCTAGTATTAGATTTAAAAAAATACTTCGTTTTAAAATTTAACGTCCCGTATCTAGTTTATGACTTATAGTTGGAAAATAACTAACTTTTAATTTTTTTTCAAGAAGTGTGCACCCTCTTAATGTAGTTAGAATGGACACTTCATGTTAAGGAACATAAACTAACATTTCTCACAGTGAAAAAGAGTACGATTTTTTTGTTGATTTCATTGATTTCGTTCCTGTACTTGTGAAAGTAGACTGTCACATCTTTTTGCTCTAGAGAATGACTGTTGGGTTCAAACTGCTGTCTTTTCAGCTAGGAGGTAAGGACTTGACCACTGTACCATGAAGGCTTTTTATGTAAATTCACGGGATAGTATCTGTAATTTTGATTGCTTCTTTTTTGAGGATCCCATCATCCTGAGGGTTTCAAATAATAAATATATCAAGAATTAACTTTTTAATGCTTGTACTTTTAAGGTTATACATAGCTTTAAAGTTAAGGAGTAGAAAACTGTCCTTTTTAGCACCATAAACCCAAGTAAACTCAGTTTCTCCTGTGACCCACTATAATTAAACTAACTAGTCGATGAGTTACATTTAGTAAGTGTACATTAAAATGTATTTTCAACTTACAACTTCAAGCCTAAGTGATAATTTGGGAGTTTTGCATATAGTAGAAGATGCTTGTGGTCTTATATAAGTAATTATTTCTCTTGGGAAAGTAATTGTTTAGGTGAAAATGGTGCACCATATCCTTTAATCATTATACCCTAGAATACATAGTTTGGTTTTACTTTATAATAAATATAATATTACTTTTGTAATCATGCCTTTTAATAATAGGAATTAAATGTTTTAAGTACATTTTCTTTCATGATCACTTACTTCCTTTCAAGTTTTTTCTAAGAATTTGCTTAGAGCCAATAGCTCTATATTAGATTTTTGGAGCAGTGCAATGGAAGTTGAATTATTCAGACTCAGTAGTGTCTGCTGTTAGAAGTTTTATAATATAAA
>NW_006399755.1:7736639-7737213 GCF_000299155.1 Elephantulus edwardii
TATATTTATATACGTTTTTGTGAATCTTTTTCAAGAATAAATATTCAAGGAAATGCCTTTTTATTTTTATTTCATCTCTAGATGTGAATAGGAAGTGCTGGTGTTTCACAACCAAGGGAATGCATGCAGTGGGTCAGTCTGAGATAGTCATTCTCCTACAGTGTTTACCTGATGAGAAGTGTTTGCCAAAGGATATCTTTAATCACTTTGTGCAGCTGTATCGGGATGCCCTGGCAGGTAGGAATACTTTATGACTTATTCTATTTGGCTCTGCATTCTTTATAAACTAGAAAACAAACCCAGTGGCATCAAGTCCAATTTGGAATAACCCTCCAGTAAGTTCTTGCTGTAAGGAGGTCTGTTGGTCTAGTGGCAAGAAGCTGCACTTCAGTCCTAAAAGCATTGGGTTCAAGGCCACCAGCTGCTCCACCGAGAAGGATGGACATTCTCCCATGCAATTAACTGCCTCAGAAAACCCACCAAGGGTCAGCCATGGGTCAATTCCCACTATAGTAGTACACCACAACAACAGCAAATTCTTTCAGTTGTAAAGCTTTGTGGGAAGAGACTGCCT
>NW_006399755.1:7738433-7740074 GCF_000299155.1 Elephantulus edwardii
TCAGAGCAGCATACATTATTGAACCCATCTTACTCAGTCTCTCCCCAACCCCAAGGACAGTCCCATTCTACAACAGTGGCACCATGCAATATTTGTCCCTTTGTGACTGGGACAATTCACTCAGCATAATGTTCTCCGTTTTTATGAGATACAAAACACTAAACTTAAATTTGAAAACAGACTTTTCTATTAATGGCAAATGGTAGCTTAGTGGTAAGGAATTATGCTGCCAACCTAAAGATTTATAGTTCGAAACCACCAGCTGCTTCTTGGAAGAACAGTGGAAAATTTCCTCCCGTGCAGTTTACTGCCTTTGAAAACATGCTAGACCGTCATGTTGGTTCCAACTCGATGGTACATTACAACATGATTTAAGAAAATTATGAATTTGAGTATTTTTCCTAGTGTGGCTGCTTTTCTTTACAAAGGCTACAATCAAATCAAAGTTGTATGAGAATCTTTGATATAAAAATAATTTACTTTTGGATTGGTTAGATGTTCTAATGTTAGTACCTGGTTGAAGAAAACATAGCTGACTACTTCATTCAGTTAATAGAGAGCTTTGGTGACATAGTGGTAAGGAGTTGCCCTGCCAATTCCAAGGAACACAGTCCGAACCCACCAGTTGCTTTTTGAGAGAGTAAGATCTATATTCGGCTCTCACTCAGTTTACTGCCTCTTAAAACCCTCTAGAGGGATCAGCTATGAGTTGACTTCAACTTGACAGTGTATACCTGTTGTTGTTAAGTGTTGTCAGGTTATAGGCAACTCATAGCGACCCTATGAACAAGAGATCTGAACACTTGTCTAACTTTCCTCATTTCTCCAAGTTCATAGGGTTTCTGGAGGCAAGCTATTTTAGAAGTGGTTGCCACTCCTGCTTCCAAGCTTGTTTTAATCGAGGAGCTCCACCAAACACTGTTCTCCATGGGTGACCATTATTGCATTTGACACATCAGGGTCACAGTTTTCAGCATCACAGCAACCATGACTTACCTCTGTACAGCAAATGGACAGACCAGTGCTATACCACCTAGAAGAATCTTTGACCAAAAACATTAAAACCAGGCCTGGGGGACGCAGATTAAAATCAACCACAAGCATCATTTTCTATCCAGTAGGCCAACTGAATTTAAGAACCAAAACATGATTCAAACTTTATGTGCTCTGTCATTCCACATTCCTCCATAATCAAGCATTCACATTGGCTCTCACCACCCAGAAATGCCCATCTGGGAGCATTCCACTGCTTTCCCAATCTTCTGGTATTCTGATGCCACATATTTCTTAATAGAATCAATTTCTTGAATGATTTGTTCAGCATATAGATTGAATACACATGGTAAAAATACATATATAAACAAAAGATAAATAAAAGGCCTGAAGCCTGTCTATAACTATCATCATTTCTCCAAGTTTATAGGCTTTTCAGAGGCATTTGGTTTAGGAAGTGGATACCACTCCTGCTTCCAAACATGGATCAATCTGGGGTCACCAACAAACACTTCCCATGATGGGTAGCCAATTATGGTGTTTGACAAACCTGTGGCCCAGTTGACCATCATCGCAGCAACCCTGTTATTTCAGTAGAGCAAATAGACCTTTGCTGTACCACTCATCCAAAGAGTGTTCATCTAAAAT
>NW_006399755.1:7740524-7749822 GCF_000299155.1 Elephantulus edwardii
AAAATTTAAATATTAAAATAAGTAAAGTTGTAAAAGTAAACATAGCTACAGAAGTTGGGGAAGATAATGTAAAACAATTGAAGGAAAAAAGAAAAATAAAGCTTAGTTGTTTGATGTTCTTCATTCACAATGCATATTGTTTTATAAATTTCTCACAAACATAGAATTAGCTGAAACTAGCTGAGACTTGTTCACTGCTTTGCAAGGAGTTCTTATGCTAGATCTATGCTCATACATAACTTACACCTAGACCAGGATGCTGTTGTCTGAACAGAGTAAGAGAATACTGCATGTGTTCAGATCAAGAAGGTGTGTGTCAAGAAAGAAAGAAAGAAAAAAATTAAAATGAAAAATAGAAAGGCGTGTGTCACGGCTGTATCCTTTCTCCGTGCTTGTTCAGTCTATATGCTGAACAAATCATTCAAGAAACTAGACTGTGAAGAAAAATGTGGCATCAGTTGGAGGAAGACTCATCAACAATCTGTGTTATGCAGATGGCACAACCTTGCTGAAAATGAAAAGAACTTTAAACGCTGCAGAACATCAAGACTACAGCCTTTAATATGGATTATAGCTCAACTTCAAGAAGATAGAAATCCTTACCACTGGGTTGGTTTTCAACATCATGATAGATGGAGAAAAGATTGAAAAATTGTCATCTTACTTGGATCCCCATTTTAACACCAGCAGTCAAGAAATCAAAAGACACTACATTGGGAAAATCTGCTACATAGGGACCTCTTCAGAGCACTAAAGAAAAATTATGTCATTTTGAAGACAAGAGTACACATGATTCAAACTATTTTCAATCACTTGCTCTGCATCTGAGACCTTTGTCTCACATGCTTTGAGCTTGTTGTTAGAAGGGGCTAGGGAAAGAGAAGAAGACCCTCAATGAGATAGTTTGACATCATGACTGTAGCAATGAGCTCAAGTATGACAGATAATGCAGATAGCACAGGATAGAACATAGTTCAAATCTGTTGTTCCTAAGTTTGCTCAGTTGGACTCGGCTTGATGGCACGTAACAACCACCACCACACTCAACCTGGGACTTATTTACTTTTTATATGTTAAATATGTTGATTACTTCTGTATAAATATTATAAAACTATTCAGAATCAGAGATGACTTGATGTCAACGAACAACAATCATCTGATGAGAGAAACACAGATAAACAGATTTTATAACTTACATCTATAATTATGTGTGTGTGTGTGTGTGTGTGTGTGTGTGTAGTGAAACTACTGGGAAACAATACCAATCATGCTTGTGTGATGAAACCTCGATAAAAACTCTTGGCACTATAGCTTGGGTGAGCTTGCTAATTGGTAATCGACTTTGATCTATCCCTTGGGACACAGAAGCACTGCTTTGCTATAATGCATAGATGATATATGATGTCGTTGTTGTTATGTGCCACCGAGTCACCTGTGATTCATAACAACCCTATGTACAATAAGTCTGAAGTCTATCCTGTTCTGAGCCAGTCTCACTGACTCCGACACACTTCCATTGCCCTAGTTACTGTATCTGTCCACCTCATCTGGAGTCTTCCTCTCCTATGCTGTCCCTCCACCCTTCCAAGCATGATGATGTTCTTCAAGGATCGGTCCCTCCTGGCCACATTCCCAAAGTATGTAAGACGGAGCTTCAAAATCCTAGTCTCCAAGGAAAACTTGGTTTCACCCTCTCCAAAACAGACCTATTTGTTTTCTTGGTGGCCCACGATATGCTCCAGACTCTTCTCCAGCGCCGCAACTCAAAGGCATCGATTTTTCTGTCATCTTTAGTCATTGTCCAGCTCTCTGATGCCTACCAAGTAATTGCAAAGACTATGGTCTGGATCAGGTGCACCTTGGTCTCTACACTGACATCGTTACTTCTCAGGACTCTGGAAAGTTCCCTGACAGTATATTTACCAAATGCAATTCATTTTTTTTAAATTTTATTTCCTAACTGCTGGTGCCCAGAGTGTTAATTGTGGAGCCAAGCAAGCTGTAACTTTTTTAACAACCTCAGTTTCTTCTCCATCCTTCATGGTGCTGCCAGTTAGCCTAATGGTGGGAATCTTTGTCTTCTTGATGTTAAACTTCAATCCATATTGAAGATTATAATCCTTGACCTTCTGCAGCAAGCGCTCCACGTCCTCCTCTGTTTCAGCAAGCAAGGCCATGTCATCTGCATAACGTAAGTTGTTGGTGAGTCTTCCTCCAATCCTGATGCCACATTCCTCCTCATAAAGCCCAGCTTCTCAAATGATCTGTTCTTCATATAGATTGAAATAATTCAGTATTCTGCCCATAGAATTTTTAAGCATTGCAACTCAAGGCTTAAATTTGTTCTTCAGTTCCTTTAAGTTAAGAAATGCTGTGCAAATTTGGCCCTTTTGATTTTTTTACTCCAGCTTTTTGCACATTATAATACTATATTTTTTTTTCTTCTTCTCCCACTACACTTTGAAATTGCCTGTTTAGCTCCTTAATTTCTTGATTTCTTCCCTTTATTCTGGTTTCTTGGCACTCTACTGCAGCATTTTTAATGTCTTCTGATATCCATTTTGGTCTTTTCCTCCTCCTTTGCCTTTGTAATGATCATTTGCATTCTTCATGGATGATATTCTTGATACCCTCCCACAGCTCATCTAGTCTTTGCTCTTTGGTGTTCAAGACCTCAAACTTGTTCCTAAGATGGTTTTGAAATTCGAATGGGATAGACTCAAGTTCTAATTTTGTTCCAGTGGATTTGATTTCATTTTCTTCAACTTCATCTTGAACTTGCATATTAATAGGTGGTGTTCTGTGCCAAAATCAGCACCTGATCTAGTTTTACAACTGACATTGAGCTGCTCCAGCTATTTTCCCCCCACAGATATAGTCGATCTGATTCCTGTGCATACCATCAGGTGAAATCCACGTGTATAGTCCGCATTTATGTGTCTTATAATAAGTATTTTAAATTAGTAAGTCATTGATTGTACAGAATTCTAACATTCTGTCTCCAGCATCATTTCTGTCACCAAGTCCATGTTTTCTGACTACTGCTTCTTTCCTGTTTCCAACTTTTGCATTCCAGTCACTTCTTATTATTAATGAATGTTCTGTCAACTTCAGACTTCAAAAGTTGGTGGAGGTCTAATATTTTTCTTCTCTTTGGCTCTAGTTGGTGGTGCATATATTTGAATAATAGTGGTATTCACTGGACTTCCTTGTATGCATGTGGATTTAATCCTGTCACTCACGATTGCTGTATTTCAAGATGGGTCTTGAATCACTTTTTTAATTGCTGTTTTAACGAAAGTTTACAGAAAATTTGGATTTCCATTCAATTATTGTTGCACATTTTCCTCCTTACCTCCCAGTTCACTTTTCTCTTTAAAAAGACTCTTTTAGGTTAAACAAATCCAAGAAGCTGGACTATGAGGAGTAATGTGGCATTAGAATTGGAGGAAGATTTAGCATCAACCATCATAAAAAAAACCCAACTCTTTTACTCTTGCAAAATTTCCTCCCTCCCCCCAGTACACTTTGCTATGCACCTGTTGATGTGGACTGTTGTCATGCAAATAATACCTAGTTTGGGAGTATAGCTCAGGGGCAGAACATTTGACTGCAGAAAATGCCTAATCATATATCCCTTTTAAACAGTTTTCTCCCTCATCTGTTTTGATGCAGTGTTCATTATTTATCCCTCTTTTCTTAGTTTTCCCCTAACCCCCATGTCTGTTCTGTTTTATAACAGTGGCATTATGCAGTATTTGACCTTTTATGACTGAGCTATTTCATTCAGCATAATGTCCTTCAGGGTCATCCATTTTATATAATATTTTATTAATTCCATCTTTTTCAGCGCTGCATAGTATTCCATTGTACACATATACCACAATTTCTCTATCCATTTATTTGATGGGCACTTGGGTTGTTTCCATCTCTTTGCTATCGTGAACAATTCAGCAATAAACATGGGTATGCATGTATCTTCTTGAGTGGCAGTTCTGGTTTCTTTAGGGTATATTCCTAGTAGTAGAATTTTTGAGTCAAATGGTATTTCTATTTCCAACTTTTTGGAGAGCACCATACTGCCTTCCAGAGTGGTTGCACCATTTTACACTCCCACTAACAGGGAATAAGGGTTCCAATTTAAAGATGACTTTCTATACTATGAAAGCAACCCCATTTTTCCTCAACCTTTTCATCTCTGGCATAGTAGATGATAGGATCATTAGATTCAAAATACCCCATGCCAACTTGTCTCATTTTTCCAGTACCTAGTATATCAATATTTATGCCCTCCATTTATGTCTTAATTTTCCTACATTCATGCTTCGCCCAGTCCACTTTCCAATCACTAGTGTCTGCTTACCAAGAGTTCCTCCTCATTTGTGTTTCCATATTTGAGGGCTCAGCCTCAGTTGCCAGTTTAAGTGTGCTCTATTCAGTGACTGGGATAATCGGGATGGGAGTGTTGGAGACAGTGAGATTGGCACAGGACAGAGCAGAATTTAAGGCTGTTGTACATAGGGTCGCTATGAGTCACAAGCAACTTGACGGCACATAGCAACAACAGCTATTACATAGAGTTTTCAAAGGACTGTTACTTCAGAAGTAGATGGCTAGTCTTTCTTCCTAGTCTGTCTTAATTTGAATGCTCATATTTAGAACTGTATCTGATAGACAAGCATTTTACTGAAAGGAGAAGATGAAAGATATTTCCCAATCAGAAGCAACTAATAGATTCAGTGTTACTCCCAACGCTTGACACATGTGTCTTGACCCATCCATTTCCCTGATCCACCAGCATCCCCTTCCACTCCTACCCTACCCCATATAACACCTCCTTTTCCCCATCTAGCCCTTAATATGATGGCTTAGGTCTCAAGCTTTCTTCTATGCTTCTGTGATTTCAGACGCCTCGCACTTCTTGTTGTGGTGGCCAGTCTCTCTTGAGTTTGGCATTCTCTAAGTCCAAATTCTAGGTACTAGAATTAGGGAAGGGTCCTTTGCTTTGAGCTTCTGCTCCAGGAAAGACTTCTTGTGTCATAGTACCTCTTCTCTTCCATTTGTAGTACACTGTTGTCACTGGATGCCCTCTAGTATTCTGTACACTTGTTATGAGACCCTTGTTTGAGATCTCATTGCCAAATATCTTTTCCCAGACTGTAGATTTTCTTTTCACCCTATTAGAAAAAGGTTTTTTGGTACACACAGGGATTTAATCTTTAGAAGGTCCCATTTGATAATGTTATCCTCTCCTTATTGTATAGGTAATTTAATATTTTATATTAAAAAATAGTGTTTTGTCATATTCCAGTATTAACTACATTTGCCCCCAATTCCCCTCCCCGCTATAGACTCACTAGTATTTCAGTATCCTGTTTCCTTTTAAGTTTGCTTTTCTTGCTGAATTATGTATTTTTTTATTCTTTTCATAATCATCTGTGGCTGATAAGTTTTTTTTAGTCTCACTATGTTTAAAATATTTTGCCATCACTCTTGAAAGATAATTTAGTTGGTAATAAGTACTGAGTGAATAGTTCCCTTTGTCAGTCCTCCCGTTCTTCTTTCTTTTGAAGATAACTATTTTATTGCTTTCTGATACCTACTTCAAATTTACTTTTTACTGAAAGTTTTTTGCCTTTTATCTCTTGTAGCTATTAGAATTTTCTCTTCTTTGTTTTCTGGAAAACTACTTAAGTTTCTCTCTGGATTTAATTTTCAGTCAGGTTTACTGAGATTGTATGTGTGTATACATGTTGTTGTTGTGTACCAACAAATAGCTGACCCTCTGGCAGGTTTTCAGAGGCAATTAATCACATGGGAAGGGATGCCCATCTTTCTTTCATGGAGTAGATGGTGGCCTCGAACCACGTGCCTTCTAGATTGCAGTGTACCTTCTTGTCACTAGGCCACCAGAGCTCCCTACACATCCATATATATGGATCTTTGGAGCCTAGTGATAAAGAGCTATCTTGCCTACCTGAAGGCCCACACTTCAAATCTACCAGCTCTTTATCGGAGCAAGGATGGGCATTCACTTTCTATCAATTGACTACCTCTGAAAACTGCTAGAGAATCAAATATGGGTCAGTTCTGACTCAGTGGTATTTAAGAGCAACATATATATGGTCTGTTCCACGATCAGCACCTGGCCTACTTTTCACATCAACTACTCATATGCAAGTTCAAACTGAAATGAAATCCATGAGAACCAAAAAACCATCTCAAAAACAGGTTTGAGGCCGTGGACACTAATGAATGAAGACCAGATGAGCTGTGGGATAATATCATTAATATCATCTGACATTTAAGGTCATTACAAAGACAGAAGAGGAAGAAAAGACCTATGTGGATGTCAGAACAGACTGAGTATTGCACTAGAGCACTGAGAAACCAGAGCAAAGGGAAGAAACCAGGAAAGAGCTGAACAGAAGATTTCAAAGGGCAGCGTGGCAAGACACAGCAAAGTATTACAACGAAATGTGCAAAGAGCTGGAGTCAGAGGATCAAAAGGAATGAACTCGTTCAACTTTTTTTTTTATTTTAGTGAAAGTTTACGAAGACTTAGGTTTTCCATTCATTTATTGTTGTACTTTTATCCGTGCCCACCCTCTCCCCCCCAATTCATTCTTCTCCTTGAAAAGTAAAATAAAAATTCTTCATTGTTATGCAATCCTCCCCCTAAGTCCACTCCACTGTGGAGCCTTCATTCTGGACTCCTGTCATAATAGTAATACCCAATCATATTGGAGAAAGACTTATCAACAACTTGTATTATGCAGATAACACAGCCTTGCTTTCTGAAACTGAGGAAGATGTGAAGCATATGCTGTAGAAAGTCAAGAACTACAGTCTTCAATATGGATTGAAGCTCAATGTCAAGAAAACCAATATTCTCACTATTATGCCACTTGGCAGCACCATGAGCAAAAGTGAAGAGATTGTTAACAGTTTCTGCTTGCTGGGGTCCACAACCAACATCGTTGACACCAGCAGTGTGGAAATCGAAAGACAAATTGGATTAGGAAAGTCAGCTGTCACAGACCTCTCCAGAGTCCTGAAGAGCCAAGATGTCAGTATAGAGACTAAGGTGCAGCTGATCCCGACCCTGGTCTTTGCAGTTCGTTGCTATGCATCAGGAAGTTGACAGTGACTAAGGATGACTGAGTAAGAATTGATGCCTTTGAGTTGTGGTGCTGGAGAAATATTGAACATATTGTGGACTGCTAAGAGAAAAACAATTCTGCCCTAGTAAAGGTGAAACCAAGTTGCTTTCTGGAAGCTTTGGTCATGCTGCCAGGAGGAAATGGTCCTTGGAGAAGGACATCATGCTTGGAAAGATGGAGGGACAACACTGGACAGGAAGACCCTGGATGAAATGTATTGGTACAGTAACTGGGGTAATGGGAGCAGATGTGTCAGGGACAGTGAGATTTTTTGGCTTAGGGCGGGGTTCAGAGCTAGTGTGCATAAGGTAGCTCTGAATTGCAGGCAACTTGATGACACATAGCCACATATACACACACATGCAAGCACACACAGATACAGGGAAGTTCATCCTTTTTAGGGACATAGTTCAATGAGTTTCCTCGACTGACTTCCTTTTATTTAGATCTGTTCTTTACATGTTTCCTCCTCAGAGATGGTGTCTCACCTTCCCTCATCAGCCTCCTATTGTCTCATTAATTTTTTTTAAAACACATACCCTTAATTTTGCTAACTGGAATTCTCTTTTGGTTTCCTTTAAATCAACTGCAATTCTGTTATTTGTAGACATATTTATCTTTCCTCTGCTATTCCTAGGAAGCTCTGGTGACCTACTGATAAGAAGCTGTGCTGCAACCCCAAAGGCACACAGTTCAAATCCACTAGATGTTCCACAGGAGAAAGATGGGCAGTCTCTCCTCCTGTGCTATTTAATGTTTTACTCCTGCATATTCTCAATTGTTTCTTTCTTGTGTTTGCCCTTTTCTTGTACGACTTGGCAAGATTTGGCTTTACATTCGAGGATCTTTTTTCTGATCACATGGAGAGTTGTGCCATTAGCTTTATCTCGCTGCACCCATTCCATGTAGATGATGTATGTCTTCCTGTAAACCTGGATTGTTTGCTATTTTGCTGACCTTTATAGTACTCTCATACAACCTGAACTTCGTTATCTTTTCAGATGGGCATGGACTACATATTGTATTTTTGCCTAAGCCCCTTGGACAAAGGAGAAGACATAATCTTCCTTTGAATGTGAGAGGGTGCATTGAAATGCCTTTTACAGTTTTTGCTCTCATCTGAAAAGTCACAAAAGGATTGGACTTCATTTTGGCCACTGCCACTTCAGCAGTTGTGTTGTTGTTAGGGGCCATTGAGTCGCCTGGGACTCATAGTGATTCTGTGTACAACAGTCCTAATCCCTGCTCTAGCCTGTGCCAACCTTACTGACTCTGACACACCTACACCCATTTCCCAAGTCACTGAATCAATCCATATCATCAAGGGTCTTCCTCTCCTGCACAGTCCCTTCACTCTCCCAAGCATGAACCCCTCTCCAAGGACTGGTCCCTTCTTGCAATATGTCCAAAGTATGTCAGACAAGCTTCAGAATCCTTGCCTCCAAGGTGCAGCCTGGTTTAACCCTCTCCAGGTCGAACCTGTTTTCTTAGAAGTCCATGGTATATTCAATGTTCTTCCCCAACACCACAGCTTAAAGGCCTCAATTCTCCTCCTATCATCCCTAGTCATAGGGATGTGCATAGCACATGCATAGCAAGTGATTGCAAAGACCATGGCCTGTATCAGGTGCATCTTTGTCTCCTGACTGACATCATTGCTCTTTCATACTTTGGAGAAGTCTCTGACAGCAGACTTCCCCAATGCAATACATTAATGGCATAGGAGGGGGGAATGTGTAACTATGAATCTTTTTCTTCTTTATATACTGGTTTATTTACAAAGTTCTAATACATTGTTTTTCACTCAGATGGTTCCCATTTCCTTCACACACACCCCACCTAGAATAGTCTAGCATGTTGTAAAGACTTGGTAAAAAATGTTGATTGAAAGAATGAATGAGTTTTCTGATATCACTAAGAACTGTTTTCTATCATTTGGTGGAAAAGCATGAGAAAGAAAGTAGTCTTAATAAAAAGAAAAATATTCATTGTTGTTGACTGTTCCCATTGTGATTTGGAGAAATGAGAACGTAATATTTCGAAGAATCTAAAAATATTTTTTTTAATTTAGTGTCTGGGCCCCAGAAAAACAAAGAAATGCCTTGTGTCACTAAGCAGTTACTTAGGAAGTTCAT
>NW_006399755.1:7750132-7771862 GCF_000299155.1 Elephantulus edwardii
TTTTTTTTTTTTTACTTTCAACGTTCATATATAGTTCTTCACACCGGATCTTTCCCCTTTCCTTTACCCACGCCGCCATCCACCCATCAAATTGTGTGACCCTATGATTAAGCCTTTTCCCCTCCATCCACACCTCTCTGCTCCTCCTCCCCTCCTTGGATACTCGTACTTGTTCTATAATAATGGTCCAATACAGTATTTGTCTTTATGGGACTGAGTTAGTTCACTGACCATAATGGTCTCCATTCCCTCCCAAGTTAGGTAGTAATTTACAAAATCAGTGTTCCTGCATGCTGCATTCTATTCCATTGTGTGAATGTACCATAATTTCCCAATCCATTCCATTGTGGTTGGAGATTTGGGCTATTTCCATGTTCTTGCTATTTTTTTCTTTTTATCTCTTCTTTTTTTGTCACCTGTTCTCTCATTCTGAAGTTTCTTTTGTGTTTTTTTCTGAATAATTAACCCAAATGAACTCCTAGTTGACTTTAAAGTTAAGTAAATTAATCAAAAGGTATTGTAAAAAAAAGGTATTATAAATTTACAACAGACTGTATGTTATTAGTAAACTGTATTCATCATTTAAAATTTTTACTTCTAGTGTTGCTTTTGTTATGTGCCGTCAAGTCGCTTGCAACTCATAGCGACCCTATGTACAAAAGAGCCCTAAACGCTGCTCTGTCCTGTGCCAACCTCACCGTCTCCAACACACTCATTCTCACCACCCTAATCACAGAATCGATCCATCTCATTGAGGGTCTTCCTTTTCTGTGCCATCCCTCCACTCTCCCAAACATGATGTCCCTCTCCAAAGACCAGTCCCTCCTTGCAACATGCCTAAAGTATGTCAGATGGAGCTTCAGAATCCTTGATTCCAAGGAGCATTCTGGCTTCACTCTCTCCAGGACAAACCTGTTCGTTCTCCTAGCAATCCATCGTATTTTCAGCACTCTTCTCCAGCACCACAGCTCAAAGGTATAAATTCTCTTACTATCATCCCTATTCACTGTCCAACTCTCTGATGCATAGCACATAATTGCGAAGACTATAGCCCAAATCAGGCACACCTTAGTCCCCAGCATGATGTCGTTGCTCTCCAGTACTCTTGAGAGGTCCCTTACAGCTGACTTTCCCAATGCAATTCATCTCTTGATTTCCTTGCTGATGGTACCAAGAGGGTTGACTATGGAGCTAAGCAAACTAATACTGTTAACTGTCTCAATCTCTTCTCCATCCATAATGATGCTGCCAGTTGGCCCAGTGGTGAGAATCATTGTCTTCTTGATGTTGAGCTTCAGTCCGTATTGAAGACTGCAGTCCTTGACCTTCTTCAGCAAGCGCTTCAAGTCCTCCTCAGTTTTAGCAAGCAGGGTTGTGTCATCTGTATAGCACAGGTTGTTGATGACTCTTGTTGTTGCATATCACTGAGTCAAAACTGACTCAAAGCTTACTCCCCAGAAACTTTTCAGAGGCAATAAATTACACAGAAGGACATTGCCCTTCTTTCTTCTGTGGAGAAGCTGGTTGATTTGAACTGTATGTCTTTGGGTTGACAATGCAACCTCTTACTACTGTTGTTATTATGTACTCTCTAGTTGGAAACAACCTATAGCTAACCCTTTGGTAGGTTTTCACAGGCAGTAAATTGCATGGGACAAAATTGCCTGTCTTCCTGCCGTGCAGGTGGTATGTTAATGTTGCATGTCTTTAGGACCACTTGGCCACCAGAGCTCCGTTGTTGTTGTTGTTGTTGTTATGTGCCATGGAGTCGCCTGTAACCCTTCCCTGTCCTGAGCCAATCTCACTAATTCTGACACTCCAAATACTGTTGCCCCATTTACCGTATCAATCCATCTCATCGGGGTCTCCCTCTCCTGCGCTGTCCCTCCATCCTTCTCCAAAGACTGGTCTCTCCTGGCCATGTCCCCAAGTTATGTGAGATAGAGCTTTCAGAATGCTAGCCTCTGAATTGTGGTGCTGGAGAAGAATCTTGAACATGGACTGCCAAGAAAACAAATAGGTCTGTCTTGGAGAGGATAAAACCAAGCTTCTCCCAGGAGGCTAGGATTTTGAAGCTTTTTTCTTTTCCCCTCTAAATTTTACATTGGTTTGCATACAAAGTTCGTATACATTATGTTTCACACTGTCCTCCTTTAACATTGTGTTTCATACAATCATTCTCATTCATTATGTTTTATAAAATCAATCTCCCTTAAACTATGCCCATCATTTCTCTGTCTCTCCAGATCTACCCTCCATCTTTCCCATTTCCTTTACTCCTCCTCCCTCCACCCACCAAATTGTCAGACTCTATGACTTCCCACCCTCAACCCTATTTTCCCATCCCCACCCCTTGAGTCCCCATACACATCTTGCTAGTTATATTTCTGTTTTTACAATAATGGTCCTTATTATGCCATATTTATTCTTAAAAAATTGAGTTCATTCACTCAGCTTAATGCCCTCCAGTCTTTCCCAAGTTATGTAGTAATTATTGAGATTATTGCTCCTTAGAGCTACATAGTTTTCCATTGTGTGAATGTACCACAATTTCTCAAATCATTCTATTGTGGTTGGACATTTGGGCTGTTTCCATGTTCTTGAAATTTTTAATAATACTGCTGTGAACATTAGTGTCACAAATCTCCATTTGTGTCTCAGTTCTGATTTCCTTGGCGTATGTTCCTAGGAGTGAAATAGGTGGATCGTAAGGAATTTCTATGTTCAGATTTTTGAGGAAGCATCAAACTACCTTCCAGAGTGGTTGTACCATTTTATAATCCCACCCACAGTATGTAAGAGTTTCATCTCCACATCTTCTCCATCATTTATTTCTTGCTCTCCTATTAAACTTTACCACTGCTACTGGAGTGGGAGTATAGCTCACTGTGGTTTTGATTTGCATCTCTTTTATTGACAGTGATTTTGAGCATTCCTTCATATATCATCCAAATGTCTTCCCTCAATTACATTTTATATTAATTTTTTTAATGTAGAGTGTTATCTCATTCTCAGAATATGGATGCATACTCACTTTTTCCTTGGGGCAAAAATAATACTTAAAATATTTTTTAACTACCATCTCTTGCTAATTTCCTACCCCTACAAGTATTTATGAAAGAAAAAATACTGTATGAGTTAGGAGGATCTTTTTAGAAGCAGTTACTTAAAAAGTAGGCACAAAGTATTTGTTTAGAATGTTTGTAAAAACATATTAGGTGTTATGGAATGAACTCTAGTCAAATTTTATTCATATTAAAATATTTTGTGTGTGAGTATGTGTGTGTGTGTGTGTGTGTGTGTGTGTGTGTGTATATATATATATATATATATATATATATATATGGTATCTGAATATCATAAATGTTTTAATCAATGAACTACTAACAGAAACATTGCCAATACATACCCACCCAGAATCGTCTTGAAAGACAGGCTTAGTGATCTAGTCCTTGAAATGTTTATGGAGCGAGCTGTTCTCCTCTGCACATGTGGGATCACTATGAGTAAGAGTCAACTCTGTGGCAGCTGACTACTATATTGCCTGCCCTTTGAAAAAAAAAAAAATCTAGCAATGCCTGTCATATGGTAGATACTTCCTTAGACAATATTCAAGTAATTTTTTTCACAATTTAATAGTTTGCTATTATTTCTTCTTCTTGTTGTGTATCATAGAGTAGGAAACAACCCATAACTCACTGACCCTCCAGCAGATTTTCAGAGGCAGTTAATCACACCAAGAGGTGATTGCCCATCTTTCTCAGGTGGAACAGCTGGAGGATTTGAACTGAGTGCCTTTGGAATTACAACACAGCTTCTTAACACAAGGCTACCAGAACTCACTGTTATTTCTTAGGATCACAAAAATTACTCCTTAGAATTCTTAAAATGTTAGAGGCAAGTCTTTTTTTTTTTATCTATAAATTAAGAAGAAAAGTAAATTTCCTCGGGAAAAACCACTGTCTTCACAGTCATTAACAATTTTCCTGTATTTTTTGTGTTGTAAAAAAAGTATTTCATGGTTGAAGGTATTATCTTGTTTGCCATCTCACTGTTCATTTTGTGTTTTCCCAAAAGTTAAAGCGTCATTATATTTCTACTTTTGCTTCAACTTTTGAGAAAAGTTATATGAAATTGGCTATGAACAAGGAATGCATGCTGGGTAGTGTACTTACTGTTTTATATGTACTACTTTTTCATCATAGTTATTGAGATTCTTACCTGTTCTCATTTTCCTATATGAGAAGTTTAGAGGTTTCTCAGGGCAGAAATAGTTTGCCCAAGATCACTCAGACCGCTCAGGATTGGATCCTAGGCTTTACACTCAGCTGTACTATCTCTAAATGTCACATTTTGAACCATGAGGAGAAATATCCAGCCCCTTTAGTTTTTTAAATTTATGTACTAAATCTCACAGATGTTCTAAAGAAAGAGAGTGATATTTTACAAAGCCCATGCTGCTTAACAATAGATTATTATGTAAAAAAAAAAGAACCTCAAGGAGCTACCTAAAAGCAAAAAGATGGTGTGAGGTTTGCTACTATATTAACATTTGGAAGTACTTATTTCTTGAAATATGTGAATATTTAAGCACTTGGAAATTTTCCTATTTGCACTAGCAATTTTGTAGCAAATTAGGATTGATAAATATGCTTTGAAACAAAAAGAACCTGTTGTTTCATAGATATTTCAGTTGTATTTTGCTTGATCTTATTGATAACTCTTTGTAAATTCTAATATAAATTCCAAATTTGTGATGGAAAACTCAAATTACTATATATTACCTTTTAAAATATTCTGTACTATATTTGAAGAAAATGAGTAGATCTTTCTTTTTTTAATACTTTTTTTATTTTCTACTAGTTTATTTACAGAATTCAAATTGGAACAAATTCTTTCCATTTCCCTCCCCCCATCAAATTGTATAACCTGATGATTAATGTCCCCCCCTCCCCCTGCACATCTACATCCCTCTGCTTCCAGTCTCTCCCAACCCTCTTGGATCCTTATACTCATTATACAATTATGGTTTTATACACTATTTATCCTTGTGGGACTGAGTTAGTTCACGCAGACAAATGCTCTCCAGTCCCTCACAAGTTAGATAATAATTTACAAAATCAATGCTCCTGCATTGATTTCATTGTGTGAATATATCATAATTTCTCAATCCATTCGTTTCTGGTTGGACATTTGGACTATTTCCATGTTCTTAAGATGATGAAGAACGCTGCTGTGATTATTGGTGTACAAAACTCAGTTTGTGCCTCATATTCTCAAGGTATATTCCAAGTAGTGGAATAGCTGAGTCATATGGAATTTCTCTGTTCAACTTTATGAGGAAGTGCCAAACTGCCTTCTAGAATGGTTGTATCATTTTACAGTCCCATCAACAATGGATGAGAGTTCTTTCTTGCCACATCCACTGCAACATTTATTCCTTGCTACCCTGTTAAACGTTGCCACTGTTCTTCATGTGTCTGTTTGCCATTCAAATATCTTCCTTTCTGGAAGTTGTTTCCATGTCTTTTGCCCATTTTGTAATTGGGTTATCAGTCTTTTTCTTGTGGTGGTCCAGGAGTATTCTGTAAACTTTTGTTGTAAGGCTCTTGTCTGAGATGGTATTACCAAATGTTTGTTCCCAGTCTATAGGTTTTCTTTACACCCTGTTGGAAAAAGTTTTGTTTGTTTTTTTTTTTTTCAATGTTAGCTGCTTTGATTTGTTATTGTAGTATAGTTGTTTAAGTTGGGATTTTTGTTTTGTTTTGTTTAACTTATTATTAATTTCAGTGAAAATTTACAGAGACTTTGGATTTCCATTCATTCATTGTTGCACTTTTCTCTCCTCCCACCCCTCCCCCCTAGTACACTACCCTCTTGGAAAAGTAAAAGTCTTTCATTGTTTTATAATTCCTCCCCCCAGGTCCACTCCACTATGCAGCCTTTGCTCTGGACTCCTGTCATGACAAAAATACCTAATCACATATCCCTTTTTAACAGTTTTCTCCCTCATATGTTCTAATGTAGTATACATTATTGAATCCCTCTTTCTCAGTCTCCCTCAACCCCGAGGTCAGTCCTGTTTTACAACAGTGGCACCATGCAGTATTTGTCCTTTTGTGACTAAGATACTTCACTGAGCATAATGTCCTCCAGAGTCACCCATTTAGACCTACTTTCTAGATCTTAATTTGCCCCTTTTCCTACTCTGTGCCTGTTGTAAGTTATTTCTTTCTTCACTTTTAAAATGTTCAATGCCTACCATTTGACCACATAGTACTAGATGATTTAATGCCATGTAAAAAATGCTATTGGTATAAAGCATCTTGCCAGCCTACTTAAATGTTTGTGCTCTGTATTAGTTAGAATTCTTCATTGGTCTTGGAAAATTCAGGATTTTTTCAATGGATCAATTTGACTTTAAAGTCCTTTCAATTGAGGTGATATAAATTGGAGGTTTATTTGATTTATTCTTAAAAGAAATTTAGAGTCACTGTTTGTTGATATAAAATGTATTACTTAATGTTTCCATTGAAAGCTTCCTGTATAAATCAATTTGTAATAGGTCATGGGGAAAAGGAGCAGAAATAGACTGAAAGTTCAAAAGCTAAAAGAATAAAACAGGACACAGAGTGAAGAATCTGAGTGTGTTTGGGATATGGGGAGGCAAGTGGTAGGTAGTCGGAAAGATTAGTATATGTGGAGAAATGCCCAGTACTAGAGTCTAGACTGTAATAAGGGAGCTTTGGTGACTTAACTGTAGGGAATTACACTACCAATGCAAAAGTATGCAGTTTTAACCCACCAGCAGCTACTGTACAGGAGAAAGATGGTCAGTCTCCTCCCATGTGATTTACTGCCTCTGAAAACTCACTGGAAAGTCAGCTATTGTGTATACTAGTATGTATTGTAGTTGAAGGTACACAACAACAATGGGCTGTAATATGGAAATCCCAAAGGAATAATTAATTAATCCTTTTAATATTAGGCCAGTATATTTTTTACCTTTGAGCTATTTGCATGAGAATAGTCTTGCTATACATATACATTATTCTATCATTAGAGCTTTAGAGGAGTATGCATATTCCACTTTGGGTAACAAGGGGAAAATCTCTTTTTCCTACTCTTTCCGTACCTCACATACATACAGGGAACATTTTTGTGAGAGCATTCAGCATCCTTGATGCTGTTAGGCATTTTTCATAAGTCCTATCATTTATTCAATTCCATAATGTTTACCTGTGGTGGGCAGTGTTTGGTGGAGCTCCCAGTTTAAGACACATTTGGAAGCAGGAGTGGTGTACGCTTCCTAAACAACATGCCTCTGGAAACTCTAATAAATGACGATAGTTCTACAAAGGCTTCAGGCCTTTTGTTCATGGGTTGCTATGAGTTGTGCTCAACTCAACAGCAATCAACATTTATTTTTTTCTGGCAGGACTCAAATTTAGTGTACTTTTTCACATTTGATGTGAATAATGAGACTCCAGAAAATTAAATCATGTGTTCCAAATCACATTGCAATAGGGAGTAAGCTAGTATTCAGACTCATATCTCTATGACTAAAATCTGTGTGGATTCTCCCCTCCTCTCCAAATGGCATCTCCTTCATTGATAATGGGCATATTTTTGGTTTTACACATGTGAGCCAGCAGATTACTTGGATAGCCAGATGCAGTTGTCTTACCTATCTGTGAATATATTGCAGGCCATAACATTCAGAACATAGTTCTCAGCTGTAAAACTGCTCTGAGTTTTGTATTTAAGTATTTCTTTCACCAGTGAATCCTACTGTTATTTTACCTTCCCACTTCAACACTCTTGACCTATAGATGTTCTACAAATAATCATTAATTTTTAAAGAAACTAAATATGAGATTCTTTTTTTGAGACTTACCTGTTATTACTTCTTTCACAGGCATTAAGGGAAACATATACATCACTAGGGGACCTATCTTCTATCTCAGTTATGTTCACTGACTTGATGAGACTATAAACTGTAGTCATCTGATAAGACTATAAATTCAGTAGAACAATAATTCTTATTCTGAAACCTAAAAAAGAATTAATGCAGTAAAGGTGTACAGGAAAGCCCTGATACATTTGGAAAACAAGTTTTCATTTCCTTAACACATGCACTTACTTTTAAAAAAGTTCTAAATAAGAATTCTTGATGATGAACATATAGGAATTAGAGTCTTCTAGTATCTGGCCTATCCTGGTTGGTATAAGTGGTCAGTGTGTTCAGCTTTTAGCCAAAAGGTAGAAGGTAGCAATCTCTGAAAAATCAGCCATTGGAAACCACTTAGAGTAACTGTTTCTATTTAGACTTCAAGTTTGTTCTATGCTGACTAGGGTCTGAAAATCTTACAGTTGGCCATAAAACCTACAGTAATTGGAGCTCTGGTAACATAGGCTGTGTGCAGTTGCAGTGCTAAAGGCTGAGAATCTCCAGCAGTTTGAATCCACCAGTGGCTCTGAGAAAAATAAGCAGTCTACTCCTGTCAAGATTACAGCCTCAGAAACTGATGGGAGGATCCCTGTGAATCAAAACCAACCTGACAGCAGTGAGCTTTTGCTTTCACGTGGAACACCTGGAAGGAGAGTCAGAAATGGAAAGAAGTAGAGTGGCTGTTGTGACTGTTTACTTTTCATGAGCAACTATCCTTTCTGCTGTGAAGAATTGAGTTATTCTCATTTATTATTACTGAACCTTTTTTCCAAAAATCTATAGAAAAATACCAAAATCACTAAACAAATTTCAAAATTTCATGGAATCAACATTTCCTCTTGTCAGGGAGGCTAGATGAACCCTGAAAGTATTACCCTGAGATATCTTTAAGCTATAAACCAAAAATATCCCATGATATCTTCTTAAAACCAAGTAATAATTTAGCCCAACTAGTAAAGAGTGCTTGCCTTAACTGCTCCTTGGAGGCAAGGATTTTGAAGCTCCATCTCACATTCTTTGGGCATGTGACCAGGAGGGACCCACACTTGGAGAAGGTCATTAAGCTTGACATTGTGGAGGGACAGCACAAGAGAGAAAGACCCTGGATGAGATAGATTGACACAGTGACTGGGAAAATGAGGTTATATGTCAGAGACAGAGTGACTCAGAATAGGGCAGGGTTCAGAGCTATTATTGTACAGAGGGTTGCTATGAGTCACAGACAACTTGATGGTACATAACAACAACAACAAAGCTGTCAAATATGACTCATAAGGACCTTATGAACAACTGATCTGAACACTGCCCTATCCTATGCCATCTGCACAATTTATCAGACACTTAAGCACATTGCCAGATGTCATCAGCCTGTGTCAGTATAAGATTAAATGAACAACAACTAGCAACTCAAAAAATGAGGAAAAAAATTTAGAGGCTAGTGAGTTCATATTAATGGTGAAGAAACAACTTATAAAAAGCAAGCTAGCATGGTTATACCTCTAAAAGATTTTAATCAGTGTCACTGAACTGTACCTGTAGAAATTTCTGAATTGATATTTTTATTCTGCTGTATATATTCTCATGAACATAAATACGTTATTAAAAACCCTATGGAGCAGAGCTCTGCTGGCCTAGTGGCAAGAAACTGCACTGCAAACCCAGAGGTACACAGTTCTAGTCCACTAGATGCTCTGCTGGAGAAAGAGGGGCAGTCTCTTTGTGTACCAGTCAGATCCAATTTGACGATACACCCATTAAAAAAAGTTTTTAAAAAGACCCCTAAGGAGTACAGGTCTCTGACATCACATGAGGTTTGCATGGATCATAGTTAACTTAGTAGTTTGCTCTTGATTTTGTTTTATGTTTTAATATCTGGCCCAGTGCTGAATAATAATAACAACAGTAATTTTAAATTATAATTGCTTTGTTGGTTGAAAGTCAAAACAAAGAACTCTTTCATTTCAGGGAATGTGGTGAGCAACTTGGGACATTCCTTCTTCAGTCAGAGTTTTCTTGGCAGTAAAGAACATGGTGGATTCTTATATGTGACATCTACCTACCAGTCACTACAAGACTTAGTTCTCCCAACTCCACCTTACTTGTTTGGAATTCTCATCCAGAAATGGGAGACTCCTTGGGCTAAAGTGTTTCCTATTCGACTGATGTTGAGACTTGGAGCTGAATATCGACGTAAGTAATAAAACTCTACTAAGCCATATGATCAAGGCATAATAATGAAATAAAACCTTAAATATTCAGAGACTTCAGTTTGGTGATAAAACCCAGCAAAAGTAGGTCTTTTGAAGTAGCTTACCTAAATTTGGCTTGTGTCTTGTTTTGTTTATAATAGCAAGGACTTGGAAGTCAGATGAGGAAAATTTATTCTTTTTATAGTTTATTGATAAACATAATTTATTGATTATTTTCAGAAAAAGAAAGTTGAATGTAGTATTTTGTATCATATCTCTCTGTGTGTGTGTGTGTGTGTGTACACGTATATGGAATAGATTCTTTGGTACTTGGTTAGAAAGTAGTTAAAATAAATTATGTTTTAATATAGTGGATACCAGAAACTAGTAACACGGAGACCTGTCTTACTTGCTGAGGTCAGCTATCGAAGAACGGTATCCTTCCTCATAGTTGTAATACTACTTGGCCAACTGACTGGAAGAGATCTATATTTGTTCCCATTCCAAAGAAAGGTGACCCAACTGAGTGTGGAAACTACAGTACAGTATCATTGATTTCACATGCAAGCAAGATTCTACTGAAGATTATCCAAAAACGATTAGAACAGCACATCAGCAGAGAACTGCCAGAAGTCCAGGCTGGGTTTAGAAGGGGTCGTGGTACTAGGAATATTGTTGCTGATGTTAGATGGATCTTGGCTGAAAGCAGAGAATACCAGAAGAATGTCTATCTGTGTTTCATTGATTATGCAAAGGCATTTGACTGTGTGGATCATAACAAACTGTGGCTGACTCTGAGAAGAATGGGAATCCCAGAACATTTAATTGTGCTAATACGAAACCTATACTTGGACCAAGGGGCAGTAGTCAGAACAGAGCAGGGTAACACTGCATGGTTCAAAATTGGGAAGGGTGTGCACCAGGGATGCATCCTGTCTCCATACCTTTTCAACATGTATGCAGAGCAGATTATCCAAGAGGCTGGGCTCTATGAGGAGAATTGTGGCATCAGGATTGGTGGAAGATCTATTAACAATCTGCGTTATGCAGATGACACAACCCTGCTTGCTGAAACTGAGGAAGACCTCATGCACTTGCTGCGAAGGGTCAAGGACTGCAGCCTTCAGTATGGACTGAGGTTCAATGTCAAGAAGACAAAGATTCTCACCACTGGACCAACTGGCAGCATCAGGATGGATGACGAAGAGATTGAGAGTGTTCACAGCTTCAGTTTGCTCGGCTCCACAGTCAACACTCTTGGTACCAGCAGTCAGGAAATCAAAAAGCGTATCGCGATGGGAAAGTCTGCTGTTAGGGACCTCTCTAAAGTACTCAGGACCAACAGTGTCTCTCTGGAGACTAAGGTGCGCCTGATACAGGCCATGGTCTTTGCAATCATTTGTTATGCATCAGAGAGTTGGACAGTGACTAGGGAGGACAGAAGGAGAGTGGATGCTTTTGAGCTGTGGTGCTGGAGAAGAGTACTGAATGTACCCTGGACTGCCAGGAAAACAAACAGATTCATCTTAGAGAGGATTAAACCAAGCTACTCCTTGGAGGCAAGGATTCTGGGGCTTCATCTGACATACTTTGGACATGTTGCCAGGAGAGACGGGTCCTTGGAGAGGGACATCATGCTTGGGAGGGTGGAGGGACGACGCAGGAGGGGAAGACCCTCTATTAGATGGATTGACTCGGTGACTGGGGTAATTGGGATGGGTGTGTCAGAGGCAGTGCGGTTGGTGCAGGATAGAGCAGGGTTTAGGGCTGTTGTGCATAGGGTCGCTATGAGTCGCAAACGACTCGACGGCACATAACAACAACAACAACAACTGCTATGTTGTGGAATGGGGTTTTATTTTAAGACAAAAAATGTCAATGCAAACTTTATCATAAATCAGTCTTATTTTTTAATATTGCTGTAACAGAAATACCACAAGTGATATCTTTAAAAACCAGAAATTTCCTACCAGGTAAGAGGCTAGAATTCTGAAATCAGGGAATCAGCTCTATGGAAGGGCTCTGGAAGGGAAGATCTTTGTGTCATTTATCTTCAGTATCCCTGCATTTTTAGAGTTCCTTGATGATCTTCACATGTCCTTTAACTTCCCCATTAGTGCTTGCTTCTGTGTCTGATCTGCCTTTTTAAAAAAAATAACTTAGAAGTAATTAGCTTTAGAATATAGCATACAAGGCTGTGACTTCATTAACAAAGAAAACCCTGTTCCCAAATGGGTTAGGTACAGGGCTTGGAATTTCTAACACATAGCTTTTCAATCCATGAGAAGTCCTAATTAAAAGTCTTAAGCATGTTGAAGATCAAGAGTATGGAGCAAGATAGGACAAGGCTCTATCTTTTGTCATAGAGTTACTGTTAGTCAAAACATTCCCTGGTCTCCCTGCCCACCTAGCAAGCATAGATACATGGATGAACAGGGAGGGGTTGTTGGCTTGAGGAGCCCAGAGATGTGAAGACCCCTGGCCTGTTAACTCGACCTTGCCCCATGTCAGAGCTAGGGCCGAGTGAAGAGACAAAGAGATCTGGAATGCAGGAAGAAGTTTCTCCTGAACACATAGCTGTTGTCCATTCAGACCTAGCCACAAAGGCTGGAGATGAGTTGACCAAAACACAACCAGAATAAGAGAAAATGATCTGTGCTGTGAACCAGAATTTATTGCTGCAACCTGGGGCTTGCTCAGAATTCCCAAGTTGAACAGAGGATCAAGGGCCATGCTTGTTTCATTAGAGTACTGTTTTGATAGGGATAGGCAAATTAGTAATTGACTACTATAAACCAGGGATATTATGAAATAAGACATAAAGTAGCTGGCTTACATGCTTTCACAGAAGCATTGTTGGTAAGGAAGGGGGGAAAACCTAATATAAATGAACAAAATATAATGTAAATAAAGGACTGTGTGGAACACAATGTACATGTATGAAACAAAAAGTATATGAACAATAAAAATATTAATAAAAAAATTCTTTGTCTAAGAATCAGACCACTTGAATGACAGTTTCATCTCTGCCATTCACTACTTTGGGCAAGCTCCTCAACTTCTGTAAACTAAATTCTTAACTTCTTTCATAATCTGAAGATAATGCTTGTCTTTTATAGCACACAGGACTAATAAGATCAAATGAAATTATAACTGAAAGAGTATTTTATAAACCATAACACATTATACTATATACTCAGCAGCATAGCTTCATTCTTTTACTAATTTATTTCTTGAAGAGATCATGTAAAATTTCATGTAACAGATGCAGTCCAAGAAGTGTTTATCAGTCTGTTCCAGGCATTTGGGAGACAGCTACCAGGCTAACAGAGTGGAAGAGACCAATTCCCAAGAAAGGTGATCCAACAGAATGTGGACATTATTGAACAATATCATTATTATCACATGCAAGTAAAATCTTGATGAAGATTATCCAAAAATGGTTAAAACAGTACATCAACAGAGACCTGCCAAAAATTCAAACTTGATTTAGAAGAGGCTATGGCACCATATATGGCATTGCTAATTTCAATTGAATCTTAGTATAAAGCAGAGAATACCCAAAGACTGTCTGTCTGTATTTAATTGACAGTGAAAAAGATTTAACTATGTAAATCATAACAAATTATGGCTAACATTGAAAAGAATAGAAATTCCAGAACAGCTAGGTTTAAAATCAGGCAAAGTGTATGCTAGGACTGTGTAACCTTCCTCATAGCTTTTTAATCTCTGTGCTGAGCAAATCATTCAAGCAGGTGGACTGTGAAGAAATATGTGGCATCAGGTTGGGAAGAAGACTCCACAGCCTGTGTTATGCGGATGATACAATCTTGTTTGGAGAAAATCAAGAGGACTTCAAACACTTGGTGCAGATGGTCAAAGACTACAGCCTTCAGTACATTTATACATCATGAAAACAGAAATCCTCACCACTGGCCAATAGACAGCATCATGATAGATGGAGAAAAGATTGACATTTTCAACAATTCCATCTTGCTTGGTTCCACAATCAACACCCTTGGTACCAGATATCAAGAAATCAGGAGATGTACAGCATTGGGAAAGTCTGCTGTCAGGGATCTTTCCAAAGCTGTTCAGCTTGAAGACTAAAGTGTGCCTAATTCAGGCCATAGTCATTTCAGTCACTTGTTATGCATCTTAAAGTTAGACAGTGAAAGAAGTTGACAGAAAAATTGAGTGTGGTGTTGGAGAAAAGTAGTGAATATCACATGTACTGCCAAGAAAACAAACAAATTTTCCCTGACAGAGTACTCCTTAGAGGCGAGTATGGTGAAGCTTTGTTTCACATACTTTGAGCCAGTCCTTGAAGAAGGACATTGTAATTGGACAGGTCGTGAAAGACAGTAAGATCCACAGGGAGATCGATAGACACAGTGACTGTTCCAGTGGACTCAAGTATATCAGAGATAGTGAGGATGCCACAGAAAAGGACAAGGTCCAGATCTCTAGTTCATAAGCTCCCTATGAGTCATGCTTGGCTTCATGGCCCCTAACAATAGCATGTTTCATGATTCCTAGAAATTCAGAAATGACTAAAACATAGTGAGAGCTGCTTAAGCAGCTTAGTAAGAAAGACAAATAGAAATCCTGATTATAACAAATATTCCTTGAGAGCACCAAGATGGACTATAAGCACAATAAGGATTAAGGAGTTGGACCATGAATACTTCTTGGACTGAGTGGCCTCTAGACTTTGCCATGCAGAAGGTGTATAAAAGGGAGCTCTGGTGGCCTAGCTCTGCAATCCCAGAGGTACGTGGTTCGAACCCACCAGATGCTCTGCTGGAGAAAGAGGGGCAATCTCCTCCTGTACCAATCAGATCTAATTTGATGGTACACACACACACACACAGAATAATAAAATTTAAAAAGGTGTACAAATAAATCAATCCACTGAAGTTGAAGAAAGGTTTGCAAAGGAAATAACAAGAGCATCTTCTTGCTTTTCATGAACAAATTAAACCATAAAATTAAAAAGATAAGCCAGCTAGTAGCATCACCTTTTGCCTGCAGCTCCTTGAAGCTAAATAGAATCCTGATTGGGAGAAACAGAAGACTGGACTCTTTCAAATGTCTCGAGTACAGAGGAATTGAGATGCTTGTTTTCTGGCTCATTGTTAAACCTGTTTGGAGACAGCTTTGTAGGTCATTTTTCCATTAGAGCTACATCTAAAGGCTTAATCTGGTCATCAAAAAGCTTACTCTGGTATAATCTGTAGAAGTTTCATTATTGGTGCTACTATGCTATTTTTGACCTCTAAATTTCAAATACTGTAATGAGCCATTAAAATTAGATTTTGTAAATGGAATCAGCCATTTTGCTCCTTTTAGCCAAAAATTTAAATTGCCAAACTTAACCTGATCATTTCTCATTTCCATAGTTTATCCATGTCCACTGTTCAGTGTCAGATTTCGGAAGCCATTATTTGGAGAGACAGGGCATACCATCATGAATCTTCTTGCAGTAAGTTGGAAGTTTCTTCTTTTTCTGTATGGGGTTTGTGTGGGAGAGGGAAGACAAAGATCTTAATTATTTGTTGATAGGTATGCCCCTGATGCTTTAAGCAGGTGCCTAAAAGTAAAGAATATATGCGCTGCCCCTTTTTTTTTCTATACCACTTTTAATATTAGGCACTTAAAACTTCCAGAACACTTCCCAAAACACAATTCCAAAGCCATCTCCCCATTTTACACATTTCCTAGAGCAGCACCCCCATTAGTCCAGCTCCACATTCCATCTTAGCTACTTAATGTTTTCAAAACAGAAATACCCCAAGTGAATGGCTTTAACAAACAGAAAAGGCATCTGTTTTCAGGTAAAATTCAGAGCAGCAGTTCAGGAAGACTTTCTCTCTATTGGATCTGAGGGGAAAGTCCCTCTCGCTCTTGAATATCTATGGGCCTGGCACTCCCTCAAGATCTCCATCTATCGTCACATCACAATTCTCCTGGGTTTAGGAGGTTCTCAGTTCAGGGACCCCAGGTTCAAAAGATGCACTCTGTTCCTGGCTCTTCTTTCTTGGTGGTAGTGAGGTCCCTCCCTGCTCTCTCTTTTGATCTCTTGTAATATAAAAGGTGTGACTTAAGCAGGGCTGGGAGTTGAATGAGGCTTATGGGGCAAGCAGCATGTGCTTTCCTGTGCTGAAGCTGCACCTACTTTGTTGGAATATCAATCTCCACTGGCAGTGCACCTAGCACCTTACTGCAACAGTTTGTCTCAGCCTCAAAGGTCCATAGAGAGGAGCCTCACCCAAGAGCTTGGGGGAGGACATGTGGTTTGAAGTCCCCACTCCCACTCCCAGCCTTGCATGTGACTATACCATGATGCAGGCATGGGCCTTGTGGTAGTAGGAGGCATGCATGTTCTGGAACCGCTCCTGGCCTGCCGTGTCCCAAAAGTCTCCTCAGGGCCACCTTCCCTCTCACAGGGGAAAGCTCACCCACAAGGACGGTCTTTCCATCTACAATGGCCTTGTGCTTGTACAAAGTCAGTACATACATAGACAACTGCTGGGGCTGAAATCCATCCATGAGGAACCGATCCATGACTTTGGACTTGCCCACTGCACTGTCCCTTAGACAGATGATCTTCACATTTTTGTCAGAGTCGTAAAGGTCTTGGTCCAGTTCAGAGGGTCTGGCTTTGCTCTCGGCCATCAGCCTGCGCTGCGCTCTGCTTCCGGAGCCATGTGCTGCCTCTTTATGCTGTCAAGAATATATGTGTATTCCTCAGATATATTATGAATTTGATTCCTGAATTGTTGTTAGGACTAAAAGTAATATAGTATTGAAACATTTTTCTTTTGTCCTTTGTGGTTGTTATTGTTAAAAAATTGGTATCCTGGAAGGATCTCCTTTGTCTTCATAGCTTACTGTATAGCCTTAGACTGGTCAGAGGTGCTGTTCAAACTCCATGAACCAGTAAGACTCATGCTTGTGTATCTGTATGTGGACTGGGATTCAGCTTTCATACTTTTCCTTTCTCCTGGACTCTCATGTCTCTTCTTTTCAGGGATACCTGTGATTATGTTGGTCAAGAGCATGTAGTTGGCTTGAACCTGTTAAAAGATTCTTCTGCATATGCCTATAAAATAAGATCAATCCTTGATATTTGGAACTTTCTGTGAAGTCTTTTATAGCTGTTTTATCATCTGGATTTCCTAATTATGTCTCTGGCTAGTCTGCCTATTCATTGCTTACCCCAAACAGGCCAGCAACTTCATGCTAACATTGCTGCTGGCCCTTCTCATATACTAGCCGTTGAATTCCTGAAGGTAGCTAAAGTCTCCTTGTTGAACTACCTGGAGAATGAGCTGGGACACCTTCTGGGTAGTACATTACAGACCCTAGTATTTTTAATTGAATTTCGGAGATGTCATGAATTATCTCTTCCTGGTGTGTTGTATACCTTTAATCTAATTCTAGAATACTGAAATCGTTGTTTGTGTATTTTAACCTGCTTTTTAGTGCTTTGAGAGATAATACTGATTTCCTCATTCCAATATGCTAGAAGTTGTCAGTCTAATTATTTTTTTTTATTTGATAATGGTTTTTTAAATTTTTTATTAGTTTTAAATGGAAGTTTACAGATACTTAGGGTTTCCAGTCATTCATTGTTGCACTTCCAATTATTTTTTTAAGTTGTTGTTGTTGTTGAGGCTAGAATTTTCAATTCCATTTATTATACTTTGGACACATGGCCAGGAAAGAGAATCCTTGGAGAATTAACATCATTCTTGGAAGGGTGGAAGACAGCACAAGAGAAGAAAACCCAGGCTGAATTGGATTGATACAGTACCTGGGGCAGTGGGGATTGATGTGTCGGGATTAGTGAGACTTTTTAAAGTTATTCAAAGAAACAATCTTGTAGATTTTACCCATGTTTAGTTCTGATGTTCTTCATTTCTGGGAATGTTTCTGTATTTCTGTCTTGTATCAGTTTACTTCTTGAAGACTTTGCTATACTATTTCTTTTTGTGACTCCATTTTGCTACAATGCCACCTCTTAAATAATTTCTTGTAGTATATGTCTGCTGGTGATTAATTCTTTTTGCTTTTGTATCTAACTTCTTTATTTCACTTTCATATTTCAAAAATACTTTTATTGAGCAAAGAAAATTCTAAATCAAAGCAGTTTTCTTCAGTATTTTTCCCTGCCCCCTCTTCAATATTTTTAAGATGTTGTTCGACTGTCTTCTGGTCTGCATTGTTTTACGCAACAGATACAAGTTTTTACTTTTGTTTTTGTTCTTTATACTTAATATTTCTTTTATCCCTGGCTACTTAAAGTTACTTTATTATCATTTTGAGAAATTTGATTGTAATTTACATGGATATAGTTTTCTTTGTATTTATACTTGTGGTTTGTTGAGCTTCTTTGATCTTTAAGGGAACTCTAGCACTTTAGTGGTAAAGAGTTGCATTACCATTCTGAAGGCAGGTGGTTTGAATCCACTAGCTGCTACATGGGAGAAAGATGTACAGTCTCCTCCCAAGCTATTAACTGCCTCAAAAAAACAAAAACAAAAAAACCCTGAAGGAGCTCTGGTGGCTTAGGGACAAGAAGCTGCACTGCAATCCCAGAGGTGCATGGTTCAAATCCACCAGATGCTCTGCTGGCGAAGGAGAGGCAATCATCTCCTCCTGTGCCAGTCAGATCCAATTTGACCGTGCATACACAAAAAATAATTTAAAAAAATTTAAAAAAAAACCAACCTGGAGAGTTACTTATGAATCAGTTCTCCCTTGTCAGTACATAGCAACAACAAATAATTTAGATCTTTGCATTTAGACTTTTCTTTTTTATATTTTTTTATTTTAACTGTGATTTTAACAAAAGTTTACAGAAAAGTTAATTTTCATTCATTCATTGTTGCTTATTTTACTCCTTTTTCTTCTTTTCCCCCAGTTATTTTTTTTTTCAATATTCACTCATTGTTGCACAATTACCTCCCCCATACCTCAATCCTCTTTGCAGTGCACCTCTTACTCTGGGCTGTTGTCATATGTATAATGCCTAATCATATACCACCTTCCAACAGTTCCTTCCTTCATCAATTCCAGTGCAATGCCCATTATCTATCCACACTTATCCTATTCTGTCCCCAGCCCCCCACGTCTGACTTGCTTTACAACAGCAGTGACATACAGTATTTGTCCTTTTGTGACTGAGATATTTCACTCAGCATTTTGTCCTCCAGGATCACCCATATTGTGTAATCTTTTACAAGTTCTTTGATATTTAGTGTTGCATAGTATTCCATTGTGTGAATATACCACAGTTTTTCTATCCATTTGTTTGTTGATGGGCCCTTGGGTTACTTCCGTCTTTGTTATTATAAATAACTCAGCAGTTAACATGGGTGTGCATATATCTGTTTGGATGACTATTCTGGTTTCTTTATGGTATATTCCCAGTAATGGCATGGTTGGGTCAAATAGTATTTCTTTTTCCTACTTTTTGAGAAAGCGCCATAGTGATTGCAACATTTTACACTCACACCAGCAGTAAGTAAGGGTTCCGATCTCTCCACAACCTCACCAGCATTTATTGTTTGCTGCTTTGTTGAACTTTCCTATTGTTACTGTGAGGTTTATAGTTTTTCTCAAGTATTTTTTTTCTGTGTCCCTTCTTCCTCTGGTTTTGAGACTCCTTGTATGTATATTGTTGGGTGTCAGCAAGTTGACCCATAGCTGACTCTCTGGTAGTTTTTTAACCACATGGGAAGAGACTGCACATCTTTCTCCAGCAGAGCAACTGGTGAATTCAAACCACCTACCTTTGGGTGGACAGTGCAACTCCTTATCCACTAGAGCTCCTTATATGTATTGAGTGCCCTACATGTGTATTAGGTTGCTTAGAATTGTTTCACAGCTCACTAATGTTTTTTTATTTCTCTTTCAATGCCTGTTATTACTGTGTCTTCAAATTGACTAATCTTCTGTGCTTTTTTTAATTTTAATTCATTCATTATTGCTCTTCTGTACTTTCTAAACTGTTCATTTTATCGAGTGTGTTTTTTAATCTCATAAATTGACATTTTTATCTCTATAAATCTGAAATAGGCTTTTAAAAGTAACTTCTGTGCCTCTACTTTTTGAACAGTTAGAGTACTTTTGTAATAATTATGTTCTTTGGTATTTGGAGCATTTGTGTCAATTCAGGCTCACTTTGGGTCGTTAGACTTTGTTTTAGTTTGAGTTCATATTTTCATACTACTTTGCATGCCTAGTACTTTTTTTTCTTGGATGCCAAACTTAGTTATTTACCTTGTTGAGTGCTAGGTATTTTTCTGTAATGTAGTACAGTATGTGTTGCACTGCTAATAAAATTATCAGCCTTCTCCTGTAAATATTGACAGCCTTTGAAACATTGTTGAGAGTTACTATGAATTGGAATCAACTCTACAACAGTGGATATGAATTTTTCTGAGTTGTGTTACAAGCACAGCAAAGTTACTTAAGTTTCAAGTTTTTCTTTTAAGATTTTTAAGGTGAGGACAGAGTCAGGTTTAGTGTGGGGTTAATTATTCCCTTTGTTCCCCTTGTCAAAAGTTGTTTTATTACCTGTTCAATTTCTTCTTTTTTAATGAGTCTGTTCAGGTACTTGACTTCAGCCTGTGACAGCTTAGGTAGTTTGTGAGTTTTTAAGTATTTGTCCATTTCCTCTAGGTTTTCTTATTTGAGTATAGTTTTTTTTTTTTTATTATATTCCATTGTTAACCTTTTCGTTTTAGTAGATTCAGTTGTGACATTGCTCCTTTCATCTCTTACTCTGATTATTTGTCTTCTTTTTCTCTTTGTTAGATTTGTTAGTGGTTCATCGAGTTACTGACTTTTGCAAAGAAAAGCTCTGTGTGTGTGTGTGAGTGTGTGTGTGTGTATAAATATATATATATTCACACAATGGAATAGTATGCAGCACTGAAAAACAAGGAACTCATAAAATGCTGTACAAAATGGCTGACCCTCAAGGACATTATGCTGAGTGAAATAGTCACAAAAGGACAAATACTGCATAATCCTACTGTTATGAAACAGGATTGATATGGGGGTAGGGAGGAAACTAAAAAAAGAGGGGGGAAATAATGTACACTGCATTGAAATAGATGAGGGAGAGAACTGCTTAAAAGAAATATGTGATTATGTATCATTTGCATGACAACAGTCCAGAATAGGAGCTGCATAGCAAAGTATCCTGGGGGCAGGGGAGATGGTGGTAGGAAATTGTGCAACAATGAAAGAATTTTTTTCAAAGAGAAAAACAAACTGGGGTCAGGGTAGGGAGGAAAATGTACAACAATGAATGAATGGAAATCCAAGTTCTCTATGTTGTTGTTAGGTGCCGTCGAGTCATAGATGACTCATAGCGACCCTATGAATGAAAGACCTGACCAGTGCTCATAGAGTTTCTGGAGGCAAGTCATTTCAGAAGGGGATGCCACTCCTGCTTCCAAACTTTCATTAAAATCTTAATTAAAACATTCGGGCGGGGGGAGAAGAATGAACTGGGGAACTGGGGAGGAGGGTAGAGAAAACAGTGCAACAATGAATGAATGAAAATGCAAAA
>NW_006399755.1:7772002-7780675 GCF_000299155.1 Elephantulus edwardii
GATGATGGTAAAAGAGCCTATTATCCAGGGAGCTCTGGTGGCCTAGTGGCAAGACGCTGCACTACAATCCCAGAGTTACACGGTTCAAATCCACCAGATGCTCTGCTGGAGAAGGAGGGGGCAATCTCCTCCTGTACCAGTCAGATCTGATTTGACGGTACACGTAAAAATAATACAATAAAAATAAAAAAAAAGAACCTATTTTCCGACTAATGTTTGCTTTGGCAATAATGAACACAGTGTGAAGCAAGAGTTCAGCTGTCTGATGGTTAGCTTATGTGTCCTCTTAGTTGGCCATGATTCTCAGTTGTTTGACATGTATGTGATGATACAGTTGGGTAGTTAGGTGATAAGGTGGTTCTTCATTTTATGATCTGCTGTGGTCATCTTTTATTTTCTCATAACATTGGATTTTGCATATTCTGATCTTTGGAACCTAATCGTTTTAATAAGTAATGGAATTGGCATACTTTCTTTACCTCATACCAAGAAATTACAAAGTTTTTAGTCTGTCTATGGAAATTGCCTAGAAGAGCTGCCACCAAACTTTTCAGACCAATAAACCATTTTTATTATCCTTGATAACTGTTTTAACATTATTCTCAAACCTCCAATGCTTTTTTTCTTTCCTCTTTCAGCTAGATACAACTGGCCTCTATTTCTTTGAGAAAATGGAAGTAATCCAAGATAGTTGTTTAACAGCTCTGTCCAACAGCTTACTAATAATCACTTTTTTCCCTTGATTTTGAGAACGTTCTTGGTTCTTCCCCACCCCCCCCTTGGTTCTTTTTCTGTAATGATTTGTCTTCCTCATGTTCAGTAAAAGGCAGTTAGTTCTCTTCTTCTAGTATCCAGGGCTGTAACATTGAGAATCATCTTTGACTCTTGTCTTCTGGTCACATTCTACATCCAGCCCAGTGATCAGAATTGTGTGTTCTGCTTTCAGTACTTCTCTCGATTCTGACAACTTTTGTGCTGCTGCTGACATACTGATCCAAGTTATCATTACTTCTTCCTGGATTACTTTCATATAGTATCTGTCTGATCTTTCTTGTTTTACCCTTTCTCCCTAAGTCTTTTCTTTAAAACTTTCCTCAAAATAAAGTCAGAAGTCTTATTCTGCCTACAACACTTAAACTCATTGCCATTGAGTTATAACCTGCTCAGAGCTGACCCTCTGTTGAGTTTCCATGGCTGTAAATCTCCCAGGAAAAGACTTCCCTTCTTTCCTCCACAGAACCAATGGGGTGCATGCCTTTTGGATTAGCAATTCAATTCTTTACGGACTACACACCAAAACTCTGTCTATAAGACCCTGTGAAATCTTTTTATCTCAATACATACAACTTTTTGCTTTGCATCAATCACACTCTGGGGTGAAGGGGCGATGTTTTCTCCTCTGCAAATACTCACTGAATATGTTTTTGGGATATAGCAGAACAAAATATGTAAGCATTCCTACCCTCTTGGTGCTTATCATTGTAAATACAGAAAATGTTAAATAGTCTAATCGCTACAAAGATAAATAAAGCAACATAAATATTCAAAGATTTGTTTAATATTGGTTTGACCTTACAAAGTTGATAGTCTAATTGTAAAATTATAATACATACAGTTGGGCTTTCGTAGTATTTTCATATTATCTAAAGAAACAAGATTTTTCTGTTTGCATTTTTATTACTATAACTCAAACCCTGCCATTTATGAGTATATTTATTCCACTTCAACTGCTTTTACTTAGGACTTCAGAAATTATCAGTACACATTACCAGTAGTTCAAGGTTTGGTGGTTGATATGGAAGTTCGGAAAACCAGCATCAAAATTCCCAGCAACAGATACAATGAGGTAAGATTTGTCATGAAGGCATATCTTTTTATAGTTGAATATGTAAGTAACAGTGAAAATTATCATGTATAAATTTTTCTTTTAGTAATAAACAACAGAATTAATTTACAATATTATATGGTTAGTCTAATACTGGGGAAATTTCATTGCAAAAAGAGAAAACTTGTGATTTACTCAATCATTGGTTGTGCCATTGTTTGTACTTTTACATTTTTGGTGCTCCATAATCAATGATAACTATGCATTTTGATTAAGGTAGAAAATTAACATTACATCTGTAATAGTAATGGTGATTTTGAATTTTTTACCATGCTAACCTTTGTCCTTAATGTTTAATCAGTCAACAGTACATATCAAGTCTTAAAATTACTTTTAATTGGTAACATTTGATGTAATAAGGTACAATCTGTGACTAAAATGACATAAACACACATATCAACAAAATTCTATAAGCAATGCTCTTACTTACCATATGAAATCTTTCTTGAATTTAAAACATTCTCAGAATAAATCCTAAAATGTCATCTGGTATTCATCAATGTTTTTAAGAACAATGATCTTGAAAACTTATTTTTATAATAGCAGGTATGATATTTTATTAGACAAAGTAATAACCCCTTGAACATTCTTTCCAATACTCCTTAGATTTCTTAATATAGAACAATTGCTTTCTTCCCTTTTTTAATTCAATCATTTATTCTCTGACTCATTTATTTCACCATTACAGTATCATTTTTATGAGGTATGCACGTGTTGTTGTTGTTGTTATGTGCCATCGAGTCATTTCCGACTCATAGCGACCCTATGCACAACAGCCCTAAACCCTGTTCTCTCTTGCGCCAACCGCACTGCCTCTGACACACCCATCCCGATTACCCCAGTCACTGAATCAATCCATCTCATACAGGGTCTTCCCCTCCTGCGTTGTCCCTCAACCCTCTGAAGCATGATGTCCCTCTCCAAGGACCCATCCCTCCTGGCAACATGTCCAAAGTATGTCAGACGAAGCCCCAGAATCCTTGCCTCCAAGGAGTAGCTTGGTTTTATCCTCTCCAAGATAAATCTGTTTGTTTTCCTGGCAGTCCAGGGTACATTCAGTACCCTTCTCCAGCACCACAGCTCAAAAGCATCCACTCTCCTTCTGTCCTCCCTAGTCATTGTCCAACTCTCTGATGCATAACAAGCGATTGCAAATACCATGGCCTGTATCAGACGCACCTTAGTCTCCAGAGAGACACTGTTGCTCCTGAGTACCTTAGAGAGGTCCCTAACAGCAGACTTTCCAATCGTGATACGCTTTTTGATTTCCTGACTGCTGGTGCCAAGAGTGTTGACTGTGGAGCCGAGCAAACTGAAGCTGTGAACACTCTCAATCTCTTCATCATCCATCCTGATGCTGCCAGTTGGTCCAGTGGTGAGAATCTTTGTCTTCTTGACATTGAGCCTCAGTCCATACTGAAGGCTGTAGTCCTTAACCCTTCGCAGCAAGTGCATGAGGTCCTCCTCAGTTTCAGCAAGCAGGGTTGTGTCATCTGCATAACGGAGATTGTTAATAGACCTTCCACCAATCCTGATGCCACAATTCTCCTCATAGAGCCCAGCCTCTCGGATAATCTGCTCTGCATACATGTTGAAAAGGTATGGAGACAGGATGTTTGACTGGAATCTTGAGATTCGGACTCAGCATTATCATGAGATTGGCCTTAATGGGTAAAGAAAGCCTTTACCCATGGCTTTGTTTGTGGCAACTTTTTTCTGGACATTGGAAATTAGTAGCCAGAATGCATAATTAATTTTCTTCTGAAGAAAAATTACCAATTTTTAACTTTTATGTAAGTGACTAACAAACTTTATAACCTATTGACTTAAAACACCTCATAACTTCCTCAGCAAACTCTGTTGTCTCCACTTTAATCTCATATGCAGTCTGTTTGCATTTGCCTGGAATAAATGCCTTTTTGGTGTCTCTCTTTTATCTCTCAAAAGTCAAGTCAAATGTACCTAATGTTAAAAAAAAAAGTCATTGCTGTCCTGTTTTCAATTATGAGTTCTCTTAGCAGTAATTTACTTTGTTGTTGTTATTGTTGTTTTTATTATGTGCCATCAAGTCATCAGCGATTCATAGTAACTCTTTATGTACAACAACCCTAAACCGTATTCTGTCCTGTGCCAGTCTTCTATCTGGCACACCTATCCCTATTACCCCAGTCACTGAATCAATCCATCTCATTGAGGGTTTTCCTCTCTTGGGCTGTCCCTCCACCCTCCCCATGCATGACATCCCTCTCCAAGGACTAATCCCTCCTTGCAACATGTCCTAAGTATGTCAGACAGAGCTTCAGAATCCTTGCCTCCTAGGAGCAGCCTGGTCTTACCCTCTCTAGAACAAACCTGTTCGTTTTCTTAGCAGTCCATGGTATATCCAGTACTCTTCTCCAGCACCACAGCTCAAAGGCATCAATTCTCCTTCTATCATCCCTAGTCATTTTCCAGCTTTCTGGTGCATAGAAAGTAATTGCCAACACAGTTGCCTAGATCAGGTGCACCTTGGTCTCCAGACTGATGTCGGTGCTCTTTTGTATTTTGATGAGGTCTCTGACAGCATACTTTCCCAGTGCAATTCGTCTTTTTGTTTCCTGGCTGCTGATACCAAGAATGTTGATTGTAGAGTCAAACAATCTAAAGCTGTTCACAATCTCAGTCTCTTCACCATCTATCATGCTGCTGCCAGGTGACCCAGTGATGAGAATCTTTGTTTTCTTGGTGTTGAGCTTCAATCCATATTGAAGGCTTCAGTCCTTGACTTTCTGCAACAGATGCTTCAGATCCTTCTCAGTTTCACATATTTGTGACAAGTATTGTGATAAAAAAATACTATTGCCTGTCATATGATTGATTGGATGATTGAAGAAGAGTGTTAAACCTTGAACATAACATGGACCACCAAGAAAACAAATAGGTCTGTCTTGGAGAGGGTGAAACCAAGTTTCTGTTTGGAGGCTAGGATTTTGAAGCTCCGTTTCACATATTTGGGGCACGTGGCCAGGAGGGACTAATCCTTGAAGGATATTATGCATGGAAGAATGGAGGGACAGTGCAGGAGAGAAAGACCCTGGATGAGATGGATTGATATAGTAACTGAGACAATAGGGTAGGTGTATTGGAATCATTGAGACTGGCTCAGAACAGGGCAGGCTTCAGAGCTGTTGTACACAGGGTCACTATGTGACTCACAGGTGACTCAGTGGCACGTAACAACATCACATGATTGATGCCTAGTAAATGTTAATTTTTAACTCCTTTATTATAAGGCCACACTTTAAGAAGTACAGGCAACTGAGTAAGTCTTCAGAAAAGAGAGTAGGATGCTAGCAGTAAAATGTCAGAGTTTTGTCCTTTACTGCACTTACTGAAACAGTCCATACAGCAGTTCATAAAGCTAAGTGGCAGTGTGATCTCCCCCACCTTACCACCCAGATTCTACCTCAGATGCAAAGAGACAATGGTCACATCAGACAGCTGTTCTGACTTAAATTCCTTATTTTCAACAGGAACTAATTTTTTTAAAAATTTTATTTTATTCATTTAAATGAACATTTACAGAGATTTTGGATTTTCATTCATTCATTGTTGCACTTTTTTCTTTACCCCCAGGAACTAATATTTTTTATAACACCTTCGTAGACGTAGATTTCAGAAGTTTGTAGGGGATATACAGTTACAGGAGTGATGATAGTCACAAACCCACATTTATGCATGTCAGACATTTATAGTTCTCACTGTTCAAGTGCAATATACCGTATTTTTTACCCAACAGTAATATATTAGCCTGTTCACCTTAATAACTAAATGAAATTATAAAATACATCTTAACAATGGAGAATGTGGAAGTGTGGAATACCTAAAAGAAGGTGAGCATTATAATTGCCCACCTTTACTGTGTGGAGTTTCCAGGCCGTAGCACAGGGAAGAGGAACCAAAATTGAGCTACGAGATCTCCCCAGTTGAGAAGACAGGGTTGAGAATATAGAAAGGCCATGATAACTCATTGGAGTTGTCAAGGACTTCATTACTCAGAACAACCAGTATCTTTGGAATCAGAAGTCAATCAGATGATGTATTGTGTTGGACCAATTTTCTGCAAAAGTCCTTTATAAACTGTTAAAAGCTAAGGTGTTACTTTGATAACTAAAATGTGTCTGACCTAGCCTATGACCATTTCTTTTTTTTTTTTTTTAATTTTTGTGTGCGTGTACCATCAAATCAGATCTGACTGGTACAGGAGGAGATTGTCCCTCCTTCCCCGGCAGAGCATCTGGTCGATTCGAACCATGCGCCTCTGGGATTGTAGTTGCAGTTCCTTGCCTGTAGTTGCAGTTCCTTGCCGATCATTTCTGTCAACTCATGCACGTGAAAGCTAAACTGTGAAAATGATGTCACATAAAAGTCCATACACTTTAATTTCTTGTTAAAGAATATTGATTATATCATGGACTGCCAGAAGAGTTATCAAATCAATCTTAGAAGAAATATAAAAATGTTCTTAGAAAGGATCGATAACAACACTTCATCTTGTTTAATTTGAATATGCCATCAAGAAAGACCAGTAAGATGAATTTGCACAACAGCCTCAACAATAGGCTCAAATGTATAAACAAATTACGGAACTAGCACAAGACTGAGCAATGTTGCACATAAGGCTACACATACATTTATCACGAGGATAGGTTTTGCAGCATAAATTACAGAAAAGAGCACTCTATAGATCCACCAGGAGTGCCTATCAAGTTATGAGCAAATAATCAGTACATGTGCATGAGGAACTAATAGAAAAGTTAGCATATTTTCATAAATGGCAAGAAATAGTGTGAATTCCTGCCTCTGAAAACAAGATCCAGGGTCAGCTATGAGTTGGTTCCAACTCAATAGCACACAACAACAACCACCAACCAGAATACAGGGGGAAAACCTTGTATTAAAAAACAAAACCAAATTATCCCTAGTAGTCTAAGTTACCAATAAATTCAGACTGTTCAGGTCTCACACAAAACAGCTTAAATGACGCCTCTAAAAAAAAACGGAAAACCCGTGTTTCCAAACTTATTAGTCCTTGAGCAAATCTATTTTTAAAAAATCATTTCTTTTTAACTCTTTTTTATGTTTTTTAAAATGCTACTTTTTGTGTGTTGTGTTGTTGTTGTTGTTATGTGCCATAGAGTCACTTGCGACTCATAGCAATCCTGTGTACAAGACCCTAAATGCTACTCTATCCTGTGTCAACCTTACCGTCTCTGACACACTCACTCCCACCACCCCAATCACAGAATTGATCCATCTCATCGAGGGTCTTCCTCTCCTGCGCCATTCTCTACTCTCTCAAACATGATGTCCCTCTCTAAGGACTGGTCCCTCCTTGCAACATGCCCAAAGAATATCAGACGAAACTTTAGAATCCTTGACTCCAAGGAGCAGTCCGGCTTCACCCTCTCCAGGACAAACCTGTTTGTTCTCCTAGCAGTCCATGGTATATTCACCACACTTCTCCAGGACCACAGCTCAAAGGTATCAGTTCTCTTCCACCAATCCTGATGCCACATTACTCCTCGTACTGTCAAATTGGATGTGACTGGTACAGGAGGAGATTGCCGCTCCTTCTCTGGCAGAGCATCTGGTGGATTCAAACCGCATACCTCTGGGATTGCAATACAGCTTCTTGCCACTAGGCCACCAGAGCGCCCTTAAAAAAATAAGTCTTAAGAATATTTAAAGGACCACCAAAAAATCCAGCACTCAAAAAGATAAAATTAATAATATGGTAGTTAATAAAAATATTTTTATTTTATTAACCCTATAATGTATGTTTTAAATACCTTTTTATAATAAAATAAACGTGCATCAAGGATATAGTCTACATTTTAAAGCAAGAAAGAATCCTCTTTGGGTTTCCTTCACACCGAGGGATACCAACTTTTATAAATGACATAAGAAGATAGAAACGTTTTCTTTTTTTTTAAATTTTAAAATAAAATAATACTTCTGGGGAGCTCTGGTGGCCTAGTGGCAAGAAGTTGCGCTGCAGTACCAAAGACGCACAGTTTGAATCCACCAGATGCTCTGCTGGAGAAGGAGGGGCAATCTCCTCCTGTACCAGTCACATCTGATTTGACAGTACACATACACAAAAACAATAAAAATAACTTCCTTAAAAATCTACCACCTAATTACATCATAGAAAAATAGCCTATTTTTTTTGTAAAAATAAATACTTTGTTAAAATTGTCTATTTTTAAAATCAGCAATTATTTTTTTCATATAAAGAATTTTCTAAACATCCATAGAGAAAATACAAATATATAATACTGAGTGCAGAGCAGACAGTTTGCATGTTTGCAAATAGTCAAAATACTCTGTTGCCAGATAGTTAATACTTTTGGTACATTATCGTACAAACTTAAACCTCTTAGGAATTTAAAAGCTACTGCTTTTACTCTCTGATGGCAAGTTACACATAAGGAAAGTTTCTCCCAATAGCAGAAGGCCAGACTGGTTAGAAATAGACATATTCATTCCATATTTCCCCTAAGCTCAAAGTGCTGAAATCCCAGGCAAAGACCAGAACCCCTGACACTTTAAAATTAATGAGAACATAGCTGTGGAGATAAGGAATGGGAACTTGTAACATTCAAGAGCCTTTCAACATCATTTTACTGGATCATTCCTGTCCAAATGTTCACACAGAACATTTTCACCAAAGTGTATACCAACTTGGTCAAGGTTGTCATTAAGGAGAGTTTATCTAAAAACTCTTTTCGACTCTTTTTTTTTTT
>NW_006399755.1:7782953-7791438 GCF_000299155.1 Elephantulus edwardii
AAAAAAAAAAAAAGTACTTCTGGCCCTACTGGGGGAAAATATATATACATAGAAAAATAAATAGAGATAAATAAAAATATTTGTTATAATATTGACATAAACAATCTAGAAATCAATAAAACCATCATTTAAACAAAAAAAATCAGTTGTATTTCTGAATATCAGCAATGAGCAAGTAGAAGCTCAACTTTAAAACCAATACTGTAGCATAGAAATATAGCATAGTTGGAGGAGATTGTAACAACAATGAAATCAAGAAGGAAAATGTGCAACAATGAATGAATGAAAATCCATGTTCTCTATAAATTTTCATTAAAATCTCAAATATAAATAAATAAAAGACAAAAAAGTATATAGCATAGTTAATGATAAATTTGGCAAAATATTTGTATTACTTACACACTGTGAATTATAAACATTATTAATAAAACTAAAGATCAAATTAAATGGAAATGTACTGTTTATGTACCAGAAAACTCAATAGTATTAAGGCATTAGTTATCAAATTAATCTCTAGAACTAACACAATTACAATGAAAATATAAGATAGGATTTTTGTTTGGTTTGTGCTTTTTGAGGGTAGAAATTGAGCAGTTACAAAAAACTAGTAGAGTCAAACACTTTGAAATTAAAGAACATAATTTACGGGCTTATGTTACTTTACCAGACCGATTTTTAAATACCAAGGCCTGCCTACCGGATCCTCTTTGCCCACACAGAGGCTTCCCACTCAAGCTGATTGTAAATGAGATCAGATACAGTTAATCAGTTTACACTTGATTGCTAACACAATTTAGAAATGTCCAAATGGTTTACCAAGGCTTTCAAGTAAATCACAAACACTTACCCACCAGGATCCACCTTCGCCAAGCTAAAGGTTCACTCACAGCTAGGATGAAACTGATTTTTAAATACCAAGGCCCGCCCACCAGATCCTCTTTGCCCACCCAGAGGCTTCCTGATGGATGGAGAGGAGATTGAAACTGTCAACAGCTTCATCTTGCTTGGATTCACGATTAACACCCTTGGTACCAGCAGTCAGGAAACAAGGAGATGCATTGCACTGAGAAAATCTGCAGTTAGGGAACCGTTCCAAATTATTAAGGAGTAGTAATGTCAGTTTGAGGACTAAGGTGGGTCTGAGCCAGGCCATGGCCTTTCTGATTACAAGCTATGCATCTGAGAGCTGGACAGTGAATAAGGATGACAGAAAAAGAATTATGCCTTTGAGCTGTGGTGGAGAACTTCGAACATCCCATGGATGGCCAAGAAAATGAATGGATATATTGTGGAGAGGGTGCAGCTGGATTGCTCTTTGGAAGCAAGAATGATGAGGCTTTGCCTCACACTCTTTGGATATATTGCTAGGAGGTACTATTCCTTGGAGAGGGATATGATGCTGGGAAGGTTGGAGGGTCAATGAAGGAGAGGAAGACCCTCAACCAGGTGGGTTGATAATGTGACTGCTGCAATGGGCTCTTGTGAGTCAGGATGTGTGTGAGGATGGCGCAGGACAGGACTAGGTTCAGATCTTTTGTTCATAGGGTCACTATGAGTCACACTTGACTCAATGGCACCTAACTACAACAACATATTACCCAGTTTGAAGACTTATTTTAAAGGTAATCAGTAGGATGTAATAGTTTTGAGAAATGTACCCACATAATTTATGATTAACTGATGTTCTATAAAGGTGGAGAGAGAATTGAAAAGAAAAATACAACCTTTTCAACAAAAATGGTACTTTTGTAATTATACAGTCAAATGTGAAGAAATTAACTTTAGCCTTTACATTACCTCATGTGCAAAAATTATATGATTCATGGACTTAAAGGAAAAAGTGAAAACTATTACATTTCTACAAAAAAACACAAAGCAAAGATTGAAGTAGTCTAGGGTTTGGGGAAGAGTTAATAAAGGGATTCAAGGAAAGTTGGGGGGTAATTTGAAGCATTAGTTTATTGATAGATGCATACTAAAATGTATCAAATGTTACACTTTAATTATCTGTAGCTTTCCCCTTGTTTTCAATATAACTCTTTTAAAAAATCTATTTCTAGTAATATAACAGCTTCCAAATTTTTAATCAGGTCACAGAGAGAATAAAGTAAAATGGTTAACCTATTTTCAAAGTGCCATGCAAAAAGGGACAAGGTGTTCTTAACCCTTGACTCATAATCTGAGAGAACGATATAGGTAAGTGTATTAGCTGTTATACAGGGGGAGATCTGTGAAATGGAATATTTTTACACTTCTTCATCTTGCATACTTTTGACTGGAAGATAGGCTAGATTACCTCTTGAGATCTTTTCCAATTCTTAAGATTTTCTAATAGGAATTTTAGTTTATTTTAATTCCAAGTTACACATGTTCTTCAGAGAAGTGTGAAGTTACAAAACACGTTTTGAAGAGTTCATGGTAGCACTGGGAGAACAGATGGCTCCAAAATCTGTTTGAGGAATGTTTGATTTTCTGGCCTTCAAGGAATACATTTTTTATCTTAGTGGGGTAAGAGCTGGAAAGTCTCTTTTGAAAGGAATAAGTGGAGCTGATGAATATTAGAGAAAAGGGAGATGATGTGCCATTGACTACTGATACAGGTATTCCAGCTATTAAAAGCAGAAGACTCTGTGCCAGACATGTTAATGCAAGCATTTCCTCTGTACCACCATAGGCCTCTTTATCCCTCCCTTCCAGTTACAGCAGTGGGCAGGAACTGACCTCTCTTACTCAAGATGCCCATCTCAGTATGCCCATTGATGGGAATGATCCTATCTATTTCCTTGGTGACTTTAACAGTTTTCTGGTTTAAATATTATCCCTTTGCTGGTTTCTCTTGTCTGCCTCCAGCCTGAATCTTCACCCAGTTTTGTAGACTTGAGTATCTCACAATGAAGTAGGAATTCTACTTGAATAGACATCTTGAGCTTAACAAGACCAATTCTGACCTGATCATTACTTAAAACTTGCCCTTCTTATATTGTTTCCCAATATTAGTAAATGTCATTGCCATCTCTCTAGTTACCTCAGTTCTAAACTTTGGAATCGTCCTTAATTTTTTTTCTATTATCTTGTATTTAGTTTACTAGGAAATTGGGCTAGAACTCTGGTGGCCTAGTGGGTAAGGAGTTGAGCTACCAGCCCAAAGGCATCCCATTCACATCTACCAGCCAAGCTACTCCACAGCAGAAAGCTGGGCAGTCTTCTCCTCTTGTGATTTATAGCCTCTGAAAATCATCTTGAAGGTCAGCTATGAATTGATTCTGACTCCAGAGCACTTAACAGCTATTCTACAAATGTGTTTGCAATCCAGCCATTCCTCAGTTTCTGGACCAGTCTTGGTCTAAATAAATGTCATTGCTGACCTGAATTTATATAATAACTTCCTATTAGTCTTCTTGTTGATACCTTTACTCCTGTCAGTCTATTCTAACTACAGGCATATTTCATTTTATTACATTTTGCTGTATTGCACTTCACAGATGGTACTACCTTCCCCCCATTTCTTACAAATCGATGGTTGTGGAGGCTTTGTATTGAGCTAGTCTAACTGTGCAATTTTTCCAACACCATGTGCTCACTTTGATCTTTGTCATATGTTGGTCATTCTCACTGTGGTGTAAGCATAACTTTTACATGTACTGGAAAACAAAACAAAATAATGTGTGTTACTTGCTTTATTGCAATGATCTAGAACTAAGCCTGCAGTGATTGCAAAGTGTCCCTGTACAGCAGCCTCATGATTCTGCTGAAAATCCTGTCACTCCTTTAGTCAAAATCCTCCAAAGGCTTTTTTTCATTGCAATGAAAGTAAAAACTAAAGTCCTCTATTCTGTGTGTATCCCTTAACTTACTACTTCTCTCATCTTATTCCTCACACTTTTTCTCTGTCACTCAACTGCAAACACATTAATACCCTTAAAGACTTTGAGCCTGCCAGGCACAGAGCTGTGCTGTCCCCTTGAATTTTTTGCATAAGCTTTTCCAAATGAGTAAAAAGCCATGAGCTTGCTCTAAGGAAAAGCCTTATTGACAATTAGAATGCACTCTCATTACTGAGTTCTAAAATGCCCAAAAGGCTTTTTCTTAGCAAGCACATGGCTTTCCCTTCATTTTTTTTTCTCAGTAAGACCTCTCAAGACTGTCTTATTTAAAATTGCTCTTGCTGGTATTTCCAGTTCTCTTTACATGTTTTATGTCTCTGTATAGCACTTAATATCACATTTTAATTTTTTATTATCACCTCACCTTATAAAAGTATATAAGCTCAATAAGGTAGAAGTTAGTGTTGTTGACTACTGGATAAAGCAAACAGCATTTGAAATAATGCCTGACACATAGTAGATGTCCATTAAATATTTGCTGAATGAATGAAGGATCATAAATGATAATATATAAACCTGTACAGGTAGATGACTGGGTTCTAACCTCTGGATACTAGTAAATTGTAGCCATCCTAGAACTTATTTACATGTTCTGAAAAATCTTCAGGGAAGTACATTTTTTCACTTTTTCAACATTTAATTTCTCTATGTATTTATTTTGCAGCTCTATTTCTATATACTTTTCTGTGCCTTTGCTCATGCTGTGCCTTTTATTAAAAATAATCTTTCCCTGTACATGATCACAAAACTAATTCAAATGTTACATCTTTTATCATAAGTTTCTTTCTCTCTTACACAGGATTGTCTTTATAACCTCTGTTTTTCCTGCTTTACTATATATCTAATATGATGTAAATCACTTCCTACTCTGTGAGCTTCTTGAAGGCAATGACTATGTCTTCCATTCTTCACTATATCCATAGCATAGTGGCTCATTTTCATCCACACCTTTGCAGTGGGTCTTCCTACCTAAAGACTTTATTAATTATGCTTGATAACTATTCATAGAGTTGAATAACTAAATTTGCTTTATTAGATAAGCAATCTACTTGACATTATAATTATAATTGAACTTGTTCCATCAGGTCGACTTCAACTCATAGAGACCCAGTAGCTCTCAACCTTGCTCTATCCTAACTAAGTCAGTCTCACTGTCTCCAACACACTTGTCCCCATTACTCCAGTTACTGTGTCAATCTATCTCATCCAATGTTGTCCTCTTCTATCCCTCCACCCTTCCAACCATGATGTCCTTATTCAAAGACTGGTTCCTCCTTGCAACATGTCCAAAGTATGTGAGACAGAGTTTCGAAATCCTTGCCTCAAAGAAGCAACCTGGTTTCAACTTCTCCAAGACTGATCTGTTTGTCCTCTTGACAGTCCATAGTATTTTCAATACTTGTCTCCAGCACTGCAATTCAAAGGCATCGATTCTTCTTCTATCATCCTTAGTCATTGTGCACTCCTCTGGTGCATAGCAAGTAATTGCAAAGAACTTGGCCTGGATTAGACACTCCTTAGTCTTATAATTAGTAATGTAACTTGCAAGTAAAATCTTGCTGAAGTTAATTTAAAAAATTACTACATCAAGGGGAGCTCTGGTGGCTTAGTGGAAAGAAGTTGCACTGCAATCCTAGAGGTACGCGGTTCAAATCCACCAGATGCTCTGCTGGAGAAGGAGGGGCAATCTCCTCCTGTACCAGTCAGATCCGATTTGATGGTACACGCACACAAAAATAATTTTAAAAAAATTTTTTTAAAGTACTACATCAATGTATTGTGAAAAGGAACTGCTAGATATTCAACCTAGATTCAGTAAAGGAACAAGGATATTATTGTGGATGTCCATGAATCTTGATGGAAACAGAAACTACCAGAAAGATGATTACATGTGTTTCATTGACCTTGTAAAGGCATTTGACCATGTAAATCAGAATAAACTATGGACAATATTGTGAAAATGGTAATTCCAGACCACTTCATGCAGATCCTACACTTGGACCAAGAAGCAATGGTTTAGACAAAATAAAGAGATACTGTATGGTTTAAAATAAGAAAGTTGTGTATCAGGATTGTCCCCTTTCCCTTAACCTATTCAGTCTGTGCTGAACAAATAATCTGACAATCTGGATTGCATGAAGAAGAATCTGGCAAGATTGGCAGAAGATTTAGTATCTTCAGATATACAGGTGAAAGTGAAGATGACTTGAAATATCACTAACTGAAGAAAAAAAAAGGTTTTTGACATTCAGTGCACAGCATACCTTAGTATAAAGAAAACAAAAACCATCACAAGTGGACCAATTAGTACTCGCATGTTAAATAGAGAAGATTTAATTTGTCACAGATTTTTTTTATCAAACCGTGTATTACATTGAGAATATCTGTTGCCAAGGATTTCCTTAAAGTACTAAAGACCAAAGATGTTAGTATAAAGATTAAGTTTGGCCCATGATATTTTCAATTGCTCATATGCATCTGAAAGTTGGACATTGAATAAGGAAGACTGACGAAGAATTGATGCCTTGAGTTGTACGTTACCAAAGAATATTGAGTGCTTGGCCTGCCGAAAAAGGAAACCAGCTGTCTTGTAAGAAGTGCAGCCAAAGTGCTCCTTAGGCACAAAGGTGGTGAGACTTTGTCTCACATACTTTGGAAATATTTTCAAGAAGGGCCAATCCTTGGGGGGCGGGGGAAAATCATATTTTGAAAAGTAGGGGATCAACAAAAGGAAGATATTCAACAAAATACATTGACATGGTAACTGCAGTAATGCACAGCAAGGCTGAGAAAATGGCTCAGTATCAGACAGTGCTTCATTCTGTTGTATATAAGCACAGCATGTAAAAACTACAAGACTTCCTGGCAGCCTGGTCAGCAGTTCAGATGGAAGAAAAATGGACAGTTTCCTCTGGTAAAGATTTAGAGTCTCAGAACAGACTCAATACCATTGGATTTAGTTTTGGAATATCTCGGTGGCATACTGGTAAGTGTTGGGTTGAATTAGTGGTCTGGGTCTGGGTCTGGGTCGACCAGCTGCTCAACTAGAGAAAGATGAGACACTTTCCATCCATAAAAATGTCCAGTCTCAGAAACCTAATGTCAATTGGAGCCAACTGGACAGTGGTGTTTTTTGTTTCTCCCTATAAGACTTTCGAATATCTGGGGAACTCTCTCCTCTTAGTGTAAATACAGATTAAGAAAAAGAAAAATCATTTGTCACTAAAAGTGTATGAAGTTTACTTATCTCACTGGGCTTGAAATTGACATTCAGTTAAATTATTCTCTTAGAGACTATTTAATTTATTCAGAATGTCTGAATTGAAAATGTTTCTTAATCCTTTAAAATTAGAAACTACTTTAACTTAATGCTTTCAAAGAAATGATGGATATGATGTACTTACAACTACGTGTGATTCCTTACATGTTCTACTTAGTTCCTTTCATGTGATAGAGATATAAATTGCAAATGAGAATCCAAATTAGTCTGTCAGTTGATTTTGCTAAGTAGAAATCTTCAGTCTGACTCAGCCTGTTTGCGACGACTTACTAAAAAGTAACCTTTGAAAAAACCTGAAAGAAGGGATTTGATTTAGTAAGATAGAGAAACTTGTTAGCAGTACCCAATTATTGTCTGGATACCTCTGAGATACAGTAATACATTATAATGTTCATTTTGTGAGAATTATACAATAAAGCCAGACACGAGGATGATGTCTAAAGAGTATTTTGAGAATATACAAAATATATACAGAGAATATAGGGAGCTCTGGTGGCCTAGTGGCAAGACACTGCACTGCAATCCCAGAGGTACACGATTCAAAGCCACCAGGTGCTGTGCTGGAAAAGGAGGGGGCAATCTCCTCCTGTACCAGTCAGATCTGATTTGACAGTACACATAAAAATAATACAATAAAATTTTTAAAAAATTTTAAAAAACCACAAAATATATACAGAAGATATTGAGACATTTAGCTGTTTTTCACTCTGTGGTACTCTAATTTATAACGAAGGAGGGGAAAAGAGAGTAAAGTAAAACAAAGTAATTTAGGGTTAGATTTCCATGGAATTGAAGGCACTTAAAAGGATTGAAACAAAAAGACAAATGGAATGGCATAAGAGAATAATGAGAACAAAAAAAATATGCTTATTTCATTGAGAACTAAGAATTAAGAAATACTCAGAAGACAAGACCTAGATGGATGTCAGATGAGACTCTGAGTATTGCATTAGAGCGCCGAGAAGCCAAAGCTAAAGGAAGAAATCAAGAATTCAAAGAACTGAACAGAAAATTTCAAAAGGCAGCTCAGGGCAACAAAGCAAGATACTATAATGAAATGTGCAGAGAGCTAGAGTCAGCAAATCAAAAGGGCTGGACTCACTCAGCGTTTCTTTAGCTAAAGGAGTTGAAAAACAAATTCAAGCCACAGGTGGCGTACTTAATGATAGTTTGGGTAGAATGATGAATGATCCAGGAAGTACCAAAAGAAGATGGAAGGAGTACACAGAGTCACTGTATCAGAAGGAATTGGCTGACATAGAGGAATTTCATGAAATAACATATGAGCAAGAGCCTATGGTGATGAAGGAGGAAGTTCAAG
>NW_006399755.1:7792813-7801148 GCF_000299155.1 Elephantulus edwardii
AACAACAACAAAAAGATAATATAAATTTAGATTCCTTTGAGTTTGGGGGTTTGTGTTTCTGATTTAATCCAAAATCAATGATTGGATTGCACAAGTTGTTACAAACAAAGAAGTTTAATGGTTAACAGCAGAACTCTCTAAGGATTTATACCTCCAGGCTCCCTATTTACAAACAGTAGTGTAAAACAACAACAAAAAAAACCCCTTTATGCAACTGTTTTGCTGATTAACAAGACGTACCAGTGTGCAAGGCAGCAGTAATACCAGCTGTGATGGTTAAGGTTATATGCCAACTTGACTAGGCTTTGTTTCCAGGTTTTTTGACAGTTAATGATGTCGTCATTTTCTGTTTTGTGATCCAGTATGGTCATTCTCCATTTTTACCTCAAGCCAGATTTTGCAAAAGCAACATGATCTTTGCACCTTCACTATGTCACCATGTGAGAAGTGGATGTATATATTCCCATATAATCTAGTGAATAGGGATAAAGTACCGCAATTAGCTATAATTTTGTTCAGCAATATTAAGATTTAAAAAACGAAACTGTGTTGAATATATGTGTTCTAACACAAATCATCTATAAACTGTACAGTGAATTTTGGTATGTTGTTGCTGTGCCATCCTCATAATTTCTGACACACTCAGATAATTTTTATATGTTTGCCTTTTTCCCCCCAAGTGTCTATAACTTGCCACATTGTTTTTGTTTTCATTAGTCTCTCAGCCACTTTTAAGTAGTATTTCATTAATTTGTCTTTTAGTAAGTGAAGAAGTTGTACCTTGTCAAACAAAATACTTGGTCTTGGCAGAAGGGGTTTAACTTTTTTTTTTATTTCAGATGATGAAAGCCATGAACAAGTCTAATGAGCATGTCCTGGCAGGAGGTGCCTGCTTCAATGAGAAAGCAGATTCCCATCTTGTATGTGTACAGAATGATGATGGAAACTATCAGACGCAGGCCATCAGTATTCACAATCAGCCTAGAAAGGGTGAGCACTTGAATTGGTAGATTATAATACTTATCGAGGGAAACATTGAAAAAATTCTGCCACAGGATCTTTGATCGGATCTACATTAATATTTAAGATATGAAACTAGTTACCATAATGTATGTTTAGGAAGTTTTAGAGCTTGTTGAATGCTAAGACCCAAAGAATGTTTATTAATAGATTGGCAGGAGTTGAAGGAAGGCTTTTGAGTTAAATGCTCCTTAGAATGTAAGTAATTTCGGGCAGCAACGAACCGCTGAGGCGGCGACAGATACCGCTTCGGATTGTTTGCTGCGGAGGAGGAAGAGTAGGACAAGGCAGAAGGGGTAGACAGGCCTCTAAATCATGGGTCCCTGAGCGCACAGCGGCGGAAGCCACCGGACAGTCGCTGAGCTGCCCCACAGGAGACCGGATCCGAAGCAAAGTTGAGCTGACCCGATACTTGGGCCCTGCTTGCGACCTCACCTTGTTTGACTTCAAGCAGGGTATCCTGTGCCACCCAGTCCCTAAGGAAGCGGAAAAAGCCTTCAAAGCCAGTCAAAGCTCAGCAATGTCAGAGCGCGCCGCGGAAGGGTGAGGCCAATGGGAAGGCCCCCGTAGAAGCAGCTAAGGGTGATGCTGGCACAGCTGCAACTTCGTTCCTTGCACCTGGGTGCTGCGAGAACTGTGGAATCAGTTTCATGATAGATGGTACCAGGAAGCAGCGGCTTAAGACACTGTGCAAGGACTGCCGAGCACAGAGAATTGCCTTCAACCGAGAGCAGAGAATGTTTAAGCGTGTTGGCTGTGGAGAGTGCAAGGCCTGCCAGGTGACCAGGGACTGCGGGACCTGCTCCACCTGCCTCCTGCAGCTGCCCCGGACTGCGGGCTCTGGGCTCTCCTGCAAGTGTGAACAGAGACGCTGCCTCCGGGTTGTGGGGCAGAACAGGAAATGCGGGTCCTGTGCAGCCTGCCTGCGCCGATCGGACTGCGGCCACTGCGATTTTTGCTGTGACAAGCCCAAATTTGGAGGCAGCAATCAGAAGCGCCAGAAATGCCGTTGGCGCCAGTGCCTGCAGTTCGCCATGAAGCGGCTATTGCCCAGTGTCTCTGCGGGATCTGAGGATGGAACAGAGCTGCCCTCGCCCTGTCGTCGTGGAAGGAAGTCTGTGTCTGCCCACCAGGCCCAGGTGGGGCCTAATCCGAAGTCTCCCCTTGTCGTACCTGTAATCCAGCCAGCCCAGGTCCAGACTCCAATGAAGCAAGAGGCAGGTGGCTTTGTGCTGCCCCCGCCTGGCACTGACCTTGTGTTTCTGCGTGATGGCACAAGCAGTCCCGTGCCAGTTCCTGGCCCTGCCCCTTCCACAGAAGCTCCATTGCAGGTGAGCCTCCGCCCCCATCCTGCCCTCAGCACCACCCACCCACCCTCTTGACACAGAACTGGAGCACAGTCAGCTGTAGTTCTCCCGGTGGACAGCTCAGTGCCGGGTTTGAGTTGTGGTTTCACTATAGGTGAAGCAGGAGAAGATGGATCCCCAGGAAGACTGGGCAGCTGGCCCGGCCATTGTCATTTCTCCTGTATTGCTGTCTGGCTGCGCCAGTAAGGCAGCAGAGCCGGTCCTGAAACGCGTGAAGCAGGAGCCACCAGACCCGGAGGAGATCAGGAACGAGTCCACCTCCAACTCGGCCCCAGAGGAGGAGACAGGAGGGGTTGGCACACCTGTGATCACGGAGATTTTCAGCCTGGGCGGAAGTCGCTTCCGGGATACATCAGCCTGGTTGCCAAGGGCAGGCACGCGGGAAGGGAAGATGGCTGTATAGTATGGGCAAGCCAGGAGTCCACGGGCAAGAGCCGGAACCCACGGGCCAGAGCCAGAGCCCACGAGGATGGCCCAGCGTGCGTGGCAGTCTCCCACCATCCCCAGCTTCGATGATGTGGGGGCGCTGCAGAAGAAGTTGGTGCCTGTCATCACAGACTTAACTATCCATCTGGCCCAGGAGGTAGAGAAGCAGAAAGAAGACCCGGGGAAGGTGGAGCAGCTGCAGGCCTAGCGGCAGGCCTGGCCGCTGCCCACACTACCAAGGCTACGTAAACTCTTAGCAGTTGATGAAAATGAGTATTTTACCCACCTACAGTTGAAAGAAGAAGCACTATAGGAGGGGAGGAAAAAAAAGGCAAGATGAGACTTATTTACAGAGAAGAAAGACTTTATTTTTATGGCTCCAAAATGGAATCAACAGTTGAGAAAGTGAAATTCAGATCCACAAACATACATACGCACACACACACTCAAATCTGAAGTGGGTGGATCACAAATGATTAAGGAATGATAATTTACAGTAAATTGAGGCCCCACAATGGGTCGCCACAACTCTTCATTTCATCTTTGACTGTTACCCCCACCCCCTTGGCGCTCTGGTGTTCTGTGCTCACCCCTACTTTAGAATGGAGTACTAAGTGTCATTCTTAATTGGCCTTTTGGTATTAACAGCCAGCTTGCCCTTGACTGGAAACACAGCCCTACTGTCTGCTTGGTGGTCTCCCCTGCTGAGGGCCAGGGCTAGTTCCCTGAGCTCTGCTGCCTGCTTCCTGCCTGGGATCCCGATCCTAGGACCTCATTACCTGGACTTCTGCACCACGTCCTGACCCTGGTCTGCTGTGACCCTCAACTTTCAGACTATTTCTGTGATTGCCCCACCAACTCGTTTGTTCCCCAGCCATCCTTGGCTAACCAGAGTCTGAGCCCTGGTTTCTGTCCAGGGTAGTAGGAAGATTTTATTATCAATAACAAATGTATTATCACTGGTAGGATGGGCTGCAAAGCACTTAGGCTCCCAACCTTGTCTCTGCTGTAAAATGAGACCAAGACTGCTGTCCTGCAACCTTGTAAGGCACTTGTGATACCCAGAGGTTTCGTGTGTGAAAAATAACCTGGCAAATTGTAAAGAACTGCGCAAAAAAAAAAAAAGAATGTAAGTAATTTCATCATTCAGATTATTAGAAGTGAAACTCTCTATCTGAGGACTGCTAAATCACAATGTTCATCCTTAACAACTTCTATGAGCAATTAAGTGCACATTAGAATTTGAGAAATATTTTCTAAAATGCTGTTTTTTCATATATTTTCTCAAGTTTTAGTTTTTATTATGATAAATCCCTGCTTGCTCAGTTAAATTTGATAAATCCTAGGATAAACACATTTAAAGAAGCTTATTAACTTGTTAAGTTTACAAGATTTTCCAGAGCCTTTAATATACTGATTTATATTATATATATCTACTAACATAATCAGTTCTACTAAGATTAATATCAGATTAGTTAATGAAAGGCAGTGGTCAAAAATGTCCAATCTGCTATACCATCATCTCTGACATTAACCAGTCCTACGTTCAGTTCCCCACTCTCATCTGTCTTGGACTCTGTGGTTTGCTGAGAGGTCTCACAGAAGCTCTAAACCTGTTAAGAAAATGGCTCATGTAACTGTAGGTGACGCAGGCCATTGCCGCAGAGACTGGTTGAGCAATGAGAAGCGATCCTGTAGACTATTAATTACAGTGCAGCTGGATATGCAAGTGCCCCGGAAAGAGTACACATTGAGTTTCCATGAGCTTATTAAGCTGCTACTGGTGTAGGCTATCACACCTTAATCCTATCTCTTTAATATAATAAATACTTCATCACAAATGAAAGGTGTGGATGGAAGGACCACACTGATTCATTTACCGCAATATTCAAGAGGATTTGTAAACATAGAATTGTGTTTACCCATTCCTGAATTTATTTCTCCATGAATATATTTTCCTCTCAAAATATCTCCCGGAATTAGCTTTCTTTAGTGTCCTTTATACAATGTCTCTCCAGTAGTCATACTGTAAATCTCTGTTTTCCATCAGTTGCTTAGTGAAACATAAAAGGAATATTTCAAAGTTAAGATAGATGGCACATCTACATTGCTCCTTTAAGTTAAGTCATATCTGAAATACTGGAATGAGTAGTGGATATTATTAATGTAAGTGCCTTGATAAAACTAGTGGGTCTCCAGAGCATAGAGCAAAACCTATGAGAAGTATGGAAACTAGGCCGTAGGAAGATTCCTTTAATAAATTGTAATTGTTTAAACTATGAAAGTTGAAAGGCAGGAATGATAGCTATTTCTGTTTTTAACATTATATATTACGTGGAAACAAGATTCCATTTCATATCAGTAGCCTCAAAAGGCCTTAAAGCAGCACCAGTGGGTGAAAGTTACAGGGAGCCAGACTTTGGCTTAATTTGAGAACACACTCTGACACTAGAATGGACTCCTTATGTTGTTGAGGGGATATAGGAAAGGTGGGTTAGATGCTGGATTAACTCAGTCAGTTCAAGATATTCAGAAAATAAGGACAGTGTAGTGTAATTTTCTTAAAGCTGAATTTAATTAAATATCCTTTATTTTATGAAGTGATAATTGGAATTTTTAAATAATGGGGGGGTTAATAACACTACTGGGAAAAATAAAGTAGTTGACAAGCATAGGTCTTTCTTCAAAATATAATTGTTCTTTAAAAAAAAACAAAATCTAGAAATAATGATTTAGATCTTGCATTGCCAAAGATTTTGTGAAGGGCCAGGTACTAACCATTTCAGCCCTTGATTATCCTCTTGTTTGTTGTCAGCTACTCACTTTGCTATGACAGAAGGAAAACTACCATTGTTAATATGTACTGAGTAGGCATGACTATTTCCCAGTAAAAGTTGAACTTACAAAAACAAGCTACTGGCCAATCCCTGGATTCAATGACTACTAAGAGCAGGGATGTTAAGAATTCTAAAACTCATTTTCAAATCTATAATAAACATCAGGATTACTGGTTATTTGCATATTGCATTAAAGCATTGGTACTTTTTTGTGCTCTGTATGTTGATGGTTAGAATCTTGAGCTATCTCTATCGTTATTATCCCAAATCTGTACACCTTGGAGTGGGGTGGAGGTTGATGTGGGAGATGTCTGTCTTCTCTAAACTGTTTCTTTTGCTGTTTTAGTGACAGGTGCCAGTTTCTTTGTGTTCAGTGGTGCTCTGAAAGCCTCCTCAGGATACCTTGCCAAGTCCAGTATTGTGGAAGGTAAAAAAATTAGCTACTTACTGAATTTACATTAGTTTAATGCTAATTCTGCAAGTGAAAAGCAAGGGACATAAGGGTAGCCTTGATATTTATGCTTTTTTGTTGTTGTTAGGTGGTTATCAAGTCGAGTATGACTCATAGTGACCCTGTGAACAGGTGTCTTGTAACTTGCCCTTATCCTGTTCTATCCTCATGATCTCTGACACACTAGATAGAGCCGATTGCTGAACTCACTATCAGTCCTTCTCATTGGGGGGTCTTCCTCTCTTTTGTTGATCCTACATCTTTCTAAGCATGATGTCCCTATTTATTCAGTAACATCCCTTCACTAAATTAAACCTACGGTGGAGACGCTTTGGTCTCTGAAAAAGAGATTAAGTGGTAGAGATACTATGGGATAGTGAGATAAAATTTAAGAGTTGGCCTTTCCATCATTAGCGTTGTTGTCACTCAATTCATAACTCATTGTGCCAGACTCCTCCTGACCCCCTACTCTTCCTATACCATACTATACAGAATCTTCAGTAATATTTAACATCAATTTTAGTAATAGAATAATATGTGATATAGTTGTAATATGATTACTAGCAACAAAACTGTATTATAAAATCTTTTTATACTGCATTATAGTACTAGTTGTTGGGCCATCAGATCACCTGTGACTCATAGCAACCCTATGTACAATAACCCTAAACCCTGCTCTATTCTGTGCCAATATTATTGTCTCTGACACACCTACCCCCATTACCTCAGTCGCTGAATCAATCCATCTCATCAAGTGTCTTCCTTTCCTGCACTGTCCCTCCACCCTCCCAAGCATGATGTCCCTCTCCAAAGACTGGTCCTTGCTTACAACATGCCCTAACAAAGTATGTCAGACAAAGGCTCAGAATCCTTGCCTCCAAGGAGCAGCCCAGCTTCACCTTCTCCAGGATGAACCTGTTTGTTCTCTTTGCAGTCCATGGTATATTCAGTACTCTTCTCCAATACCACAGCTCAAAGGCAACAATTCTCTTTCTATCATCCCTTGTCATTGTCCAGCTTTCTGATGCATAACAAGTGATTGCAAAGACCGTAGATACCAAACTATTAATTACTGTTTTAAAAGTTTTTCCCTTTTTTCTTTAATTACTTTTTCATTCTCAAAAGTTATCAGAGGGAGCTCTGGTGGCCTAGTTGCCATGAAGCTGCACTGCAATCCCAGAGGTGAGTGGTTCAAATTCACCAGACGCTGTCCTGGAGAAAGAGGGACAAGCTCCTCCTGTACCAGCCAGATCCAATTTGACATTACACACAGAAAAAATAATACATAAATTTTTTAAAAGTTATCAATATAGATTCACAAATGCCAAGTACCACAATATTAGAGCTAAAACACGAGAAATTTTTACAAAATCAATTAACTATAAAACACTCATCATCAGCAAAGAAAACAGTGAGTGCGGACAACCATCAATGTGATTTGAAGCATCAGAAAAATTGAATTAATAATGACAGCTCTGACCAGAGTGCATGAGAAGTCTCAAAATGTAAAGTAGGTGGAGTTTTACCTTTGTAGGAATCCTGATACCTACACAGTAAGCTAAACCTACCAAAAACTGTTTTTTGTTAATAACTAACTACAGAGGTTTTCAATCAAAAATGATAAATTTCTGCTAAAACACTGAACAAAAATGTTGTAGATGTTCATTTTGGTGTCACTCCTCTCACAGTGTCACCTAGTATCTCAGAGTTAGAATGAAGTACCTAAGTAGACATTATCTGAGTTCAAATATAGTCTTGGACACAAGTCTGTAAATGTGTGGATGAAGTTCAGTCCTAGCATCCACAAGAATACTCTGATTACCACTTGAGGGGACAGATTGGAATATCTTTGCTTCTGATTTGCTTTTAATTAGATGTAACACATACACTAAAGTAAGATGAAAGACTAATACACCATTTTTCTTTGCTATTTATTCTTCACCATATATGAAGTCTCAACTATGATAAAGCTACTACAACATGCTTCCAGAAACTCTATGAACTTTGATAAATGTCGATAGTTATAGAAAGGCGTCAGGCCATTTGGTCATAGGGTTGCTATGAGTCTTGCTCGACTCGAAGGCAATCAACAACAACAACATGTTATGTTAAGGAATATAAATTTGCTAGTTATGGCAGATGAGTTGTGGGAGGATATCAAGGGTATCATCCAGGAAGAGTGCAAACGGTCATTGCAAAGACAGAAGAGGAAGAAAAGACCAAAATGGATGTCA
>NW_006399755.1:7803003-7804571 GCF_000299155.1 Elephantulus edwardii
AACAACAAACAACAGTTATAGTTTTAAATTAAGAATGGAAAGGGAGCTCTGGTGGCCTAGTGGCAAGACGCTGCACTGCAATCCCAGAGGTACACGGTTCAAATCCTCCAGATTCTCTGCTGGAGAAGGAGGGAGCAATCTCCTCCTTCACGAGTCAGATCTGATTTGATGGTACATGTAAAAATAATACAATAAAAATTAAAAAAAAAGAATGCTCTTCTCCATGTGAGGTATGTGAAGAAAATATTAAAAAAGGAGTGTGTTAGGGTTGTATTCTCCATATCTGTTCAGTCTGTATGTTAAGCAAATTATTTAAGAAGCTGAACTCTGTGAAGAAAATGTGGCATCAAGACTGAAGGAAGATTCATCAATAACTTGCATTATACAGGTGGCTCAACCTTGCTTGCCGAAAGTGAGGTAGACTTAAAGCACTTGTTGCAAAAGGTCAAAGAATACAGCTTTTAATTTGGATTGCATCTCAAGGTCAAGAAAACAAAAAATTCTTACCACTGGACCTATAGACAAAATCATGATTGATGGATAAAAGATTGAAACTATTTGCAACTTCATTTTACTTGGATCCACAGTTAACACCTTTGGAACCAGCAGTCAGGAAATAAAGAGACACACTGCACTGGGAAAATCTGCAGTTAGGGACCTCTCCAAAGTATTGAGGGATAATGATGTCAGTTTGAGGACTAAGGTACTTCTGATTCAGGCTGTCGTCTTTCCATTCATTTATTGTGCATCTGAGAGCTGGACAATAAATAAGGATGGCAGAAGAAGAATTGATGCCTTTGAACTGTGGTGTTTGAGAAGAGTATTGAACTGCCAAAAAGAGAAAGCAAATATGTCTTGAAGAAAGTGCGTCCAGTGTGCTCTTTGGAGGCAAAGATGATAAAGCATTGCCTCACATACTTCAGGCATTTTGCTAGGAGAAGGCTATTACTTAGAGGGACATGAAGTCTGGAGATGCAGAGGGTAGTGAAGGCGAGAAAGACCCTCATTCAGGTGGAGGGGCACAGTGACTGCCACAAAGGGCTCTAGTGTGTCAGGACTTGTGAGGATGGCACAGCATAGAACAGGGTTCAGATCTGTTGTTCATAAGGGTCATTATAAGTCATACTTGGCTCCATGGCACTAACAACTGTTAAGAGTTACTCTTCACTTGGTTACTCTTGGTACAAAATAACTTACCCTAAAACTTAAAACAAATGTTTTTTCATGCTCGCTAATTCTCTGGCTCAGTAATCTGGACCCTCCTCTGTTATATCTGGGACAAACTTGAAGTCAGAGGGTTATTTGATAGCTAGGAGTTTGAATCATCTGAGGGTTTGTCATGTACGTTTCTGTTACCTGGGAGGACAGTTGATTTAAAACTTAGGTAATGCCTACATGGACTCCTAAGTATGACATAGTAGCTTTATCATAGTTAGATTTCACATATGGGGGCTCAGGTCTTCAAGCACATCAGAAGCTAGGTTTGCATTATCTCTTATTGTGCACGCTCAAAACCTAATGTATCAATTCCACTGTACTCTATTGGTCAAAATGTCAGCAGTCGATGT